>NC_081194.1:14521294-14826294 GCF_902713425.1 Acipenser ruthenus
TAAATAACTACAAATAAATAAATAAAGTATAAATAAATAAATAATTATTAATACTACTAAAATAATTACTATACTTGTACTTTACTGTTTAAAGGGAACTTAAAATGATAAAAGGTTGTGTTATTGTTAGACATTTTATTTCATTAAGAATAATATTGGTTGGATTACATGAGTTCATTTACTGTTAGCTGTTGGAACATTCAGGGCCTGTATTCCTCTGCTTTTGGGCTGAAGAGCACAGATCCTGAATTTATTAAAAATACAAAAGATGTCGATGTGATAGTTCTGTTGGAGACATGGTGCCGTGCAGACGCGCTCACACACTGCCCCTCAGGCTACAGGGAGGCGATAGTGCCCTCTATTAAACTGAGCACAGTCCGGCGCGGCAGGGACTCAGGGGGGATTATAGTGTGGTACAGAGAGGAGCTGGCCAGCTACATCAGCCCAGTCAAACAGGGCCAAACACACACATGGCTCAAAATTAACAAGGGAATAGCCCAATGTCAAAATGACATATACCTGTGTGCAGCATACACCCCCCCTTCTGAATCCCCCTATTACAACGAAGAGTATTTTAACACCCTCCACACAGAGATCGGCCATTTCCAGGCCCAGGGGAATGTGCTGCTCTGTGGGGATTTCAATGCCAGGACAGGCTCAGAGCCTGACTGTATTAACACCCAGGGAAACAGCCATGTATTTGGACAGACCCCTCTGTACCTCACACCCACCACAATCCAGAGAAACAACCCTGACCGTGCCGTGAACAAAAATGGGAGAGAATTAGTGCATCTCTGTCAAGCCCTAGGTCTGTACATCGTTAATGGCAGGATCAGAGGGGACTCTTTAGGGAGGTTCACGTATTGCTCAGCTCTTGGGACTAGTGTAGTCGACTATGCCATCACTGACATGGACCCCTCCTTTCTAAGTGCATTCACTGTCAGGCAACAAACCCCTCTATCGGACCACAATCAAATCACTGTGTTCCTGAAAAGAGGAAGTCAGGCAAGCAACACACAAACACAGCCCAGTAAGCTGTACAATCTGAATCAACCATACAGATGGGCTCCAAACAGCACTGAGGAATATATCAAAGCAATCAGTTCCACTGAAATAACTAACACCATTAACACTTTCCTCAACACTCTGTACCAACCTAATATGACAGGACTAAATCTGTCTGTTAATGACCTCAATCAGATATTTGAAAAAGCAGCCATAATGGCAAATATTAAAAAGACCAAAAAGAAGATCAATCGGAAACAAAAACACACACAGTCATGGTTTGATGATGAATGTAAATCAATACGAACAAATCTAAGAAAATTATCTAATCAAAAACACCATCAACCACAAGACACAGACTTACGTCTGAGGTACTGTGAGACTCTAAAACACTACAAACACACCCTCAAACAGAAAAAACAAAAACACACAAACAAAACCCTCACAGACATTGAAAAATCTGTTGACCAAAATCAGTTCTGGGAAATGTGGAACAATTTAAACCCAACAAAACAACAAGAATTGACGATACAAAATGGAACAGTTTGGAAAAATTATTTTGAAAACCTTTATAAAGATATTCAACAAAAAGATCTAACAGATAAACAAAATGAAACTAGAGAAAAACTGAAATTACTTGAACAATCAATTAAAGATAACCAAAACACAATTGATGTTCCAATCACCCTACAGGAATTAACTAAGAAGCTGCAGGCACTGAAAACCAGGAAAGCCTGTGGCCCTGACAGCATCAGCACTGAGATGCTCAAACACAGCAGCCCTAAATTACAGGAGGCAATGCTTAAATTGTTCAACATGGTACTAAGTACTGGTTACTTCCCTGACATCTGGAACCAAGGGCTTATATCCCCAATTCACAAGAGTGGAGACAAATTCGACCCCAACAACTACCGGGGCATCTGTGTGAGCAGTAATCTGGGGAAGGTGTTCTGCAGTATCATCAACGCCCGGATACTGGCCTTCCTTACCGAACACAATGTCCTGAGTAAGAGTCAAATTGGATTCCTACCAAATCACCGCACAACAGATCATATTTACACCCTACACACCCTAATAAACAAACACGTACACCAAAAAAATAAAGGCAACATTTTCGCCTGCTTCATTGACTTTAAAAAAGCATTTGATTCTATTTGGCATGAAGGTTTATATTACAGAATTCTTCAAAGTGGTGTAGGGGGTAAAATCTATGATATAATAAAATCAATGTACACAGAAAACAAATGTGCAGTCAAAATTGGCAACAAAAGAACTGATTTCTTCACTCAGGGGCGGGGGGTGAGGCAGGGCTGCAGTCTGAGTCCAACACTGTTCAATATTTATATTAACGAGTTGGCTACGATGTTGGAGCAGTCTGCAGACCCCGGCCTTACTCTACACAACACCGAAGTCAAGTTCCTGCTCTATGCAGATGACCTGGTCCTGCTGTCGCCCACAGAGCAGGGGCTGCAGCGGAGCCTGGCACTGCTGGAGCAGTACTGTCAGACCTGGGCCCTGGCAGTAAACTTTAAAAAGACCAAAATAATGATTTTTCAAAAAAAGGCCAGAACTCAGGGAAACAGATACCATTTCACCCTAAACAACACTACACTAGAACACACCTCAGACTACACGTACCTGGGCCTGACTATCAGTGCGTCAGGGAGCTTTAACCTAGCAGTGAATGCACTAAAGGAAAAAGCCAGAAGAGCTTTCTATGCCATCAGAAGAAGATTCTATAAAATCAATATTCCTATCAAAATATGGCTAAAATTAATTGACAGTGTCATCCAGCCCATTGCGCTGTATGGAAGTGAGGTATGGGGTCCACTCAGTCAACAAGACTACACTAAATGGGACAAACACCCAATCGAAACCCTGCATGCTGAACTCTACAAAAACATCCTACAGGTGCAAAGAAAAACACCAAATCATGCATGCAGGGCAGAATTAGGCCGTTACCCAACACTCATAAATATAAAGAAAAGAGCACTAAAGTTTTGGATGCACCTAAAGAAAAGTGAATCAGACTCCCTCCAGTATGAGGCCATGCAAACCCAAGAGCTCAGCCCTGAAAAGAGTCCTCTAAGCCAGCTGGCCCTGAAGCTCACTGCACTGAACCCAACTAATAATACTAAAACAAACCAGCTTCAGGGCAGCACTGCTTACCAGCCCCCAATCAGAGTCAACCAAATTATAAAACTAACCAAAAACTGCTATCTGAAACATTGGGACACAGAAACAAAATCTCAAAATAAACTGGATTGTTATCGGGCCCTAAAAAGAGATTACACTCTGGCAGAGTATCTCTCTACTGTCAGAGATACAAAGCAGAGGCAGATCCTGACCAAGTACAGGCTCAGTGACCACAGCCTGGCCATTGAAAAAGGCCGTCACCGGCAGACCTGGCTTCCTAAAGAAGAAAGGCTCTGTGGTCACTGTGAGACAGGAGAGGTTGAGACAGAGATGCACTTCCTTCTTCAATGTAAGAAATACTCGGAAAATAGACAAACTTATTTTAAAAAATTTGCAAATTCCCTCCCAAACTTCCCAAACATGACCAACCCTGAAAAAGTCCCAATCCTCCTGGGAGAGGAGAGAAGCACAGCCCAACTAGCAGCCCAGTATGTGTCTGCATGTCACAGATTGAGGGACACACAATGAGAGCTCTGCACAGAGACACACACACACTTATGTATATACAGTATGTATGTTGTTGTGTATGTAGGCATGTATGTATTAGGTAAATGCTTATTGTCCTGATACATGTTTATTGTTAGTAGTGATATGTGTTTTTTTGTTTGTTTTTGTTTTTTTTACTGTACTTTATAAATCAGTTTGTTTATATATATGTATTCATGATGCATTGTATATATACATGTCTGTATTGTATAATTGCTTTGGCAACACCTGCTATTGTAAGTCATGCCAATAAAGCACCATTGAATTGAATTGAATTGAATTGAGAGAGAGAGAGAGAGAGAGAGAGAGAGAGAGAGAGAGAGAGAGAGAGAGAGAGAGAGAGAGAGAGAGAGAGAGAGAGTAGACAGCGTATTATTGTGGTCAAAAGTAATCACAGAAAAGGGGGCTCCCGAGTGGCGCATCTGGTAAAGGCACTCTGTGTGGAGTGTAGGATCCGCCCTATAGCCAGGATGTCGTTGGTTCGAGTCCAGGCTATTCCACTGCCAACCGTGGACGGGAGCTCCCAGGGGATGGCGCACAATTGTCCGAGCACTGCCCGGGGTGGGGAGGGCTTAGGTCAGCCAGGGTGACCTCGTTTCACCACGCACCAGCGACCCCTGTAGTCTGCGGGCTTGCATGTAAGCTGCCCAGAGCTGTGTTGTCCTCCGACACTAGCTCTGAGCTCTGAGATGGCTGCATGGTGGGTCTGCAGTGTGAAAAGAAGCGGTCGACTGACCGCACACACTTCGGAGGACAGCCTGTGTTCATCTTCGCCCTCCCGAGTCAGTGCGGCAGTGGTGGCAGTGGGCTGAGCCTAAAAATAATTGGCTGTTCTAAATTGGGAGAAAATAATAAAAAAAACAATTGGCGAATACTAAATAAAAAAATAAAAAAATAATAATTACAGAAAACAACTGCTACCTGCACACACAGTATTTGTTTGGTGTTTTTGATTATTTAGTGTTTGTTTGTTTTAGCCCTCGCACTGTTTTATTTTGTGTTTGCTAAGTTTATTTTGTTATATAAATAAGAGCGCAATAGTGACTCACCCCATATTGCTGTCTGCCTGTGTGTTACTTCCTGGTTCTGACGTCACCAGAAACCAACCTGTCACAGGAACAAATTCTAAAATAAAATTGCACAATAACCAACTTGATTACCTCTCCATTTTCAATGTCAAAAACATCTCCTAATAATTAAAATATACGCAAAAAACTATATACTGATATGTGTTTTTAAATATAAATGATATGTCAAGAAATACATCTGTTCATTTAGCACTTAATATATGTTCACAGATCAATCATTTCTGCAGTATGTATTTATGATTATGATTATGTATAAAAGGATGGTATATGGCCTTTTTGTTTTTAAACTAACAAACAAACACTCACAATGGTTGCTAGGTTGCCAAGTTCATGTTTTCCCATCTTGTGCTCGTAAAGATGGCAAGTTAGATTTTTATAATGCTACCATAATTTAAGGGAAACTTGGATCAAAAAGAAAACACTAAGAAAACTCTACTACATGCCCACACTAAGGTAGTATTGTATAAATCTATCATGTCCAACATCTTTTCTTGTTTGTCCATCAAGTGTCTCAGCCTCTTGTTAAGTCACAAGGTCATGGCTCACTTTTTATTATTTATTCTGCTATTTATCTGTGAACTGACTTAATGCATTTTTTTAAAAATTTTGTAGTCGCCAATTCGTTTTTTTGTTGTTTTCTCCCCAATTTAATAGTGTCCAATTATTTTTCTTTAGCTCAGCTCACTGCTACCACCCCTGCGCTGAATTGGGAACGGCGAAGACGAGCACCCGCTGTCCTCCGAAGCGTGTGCCGTCAGCCGACTGCTTTTATTCACACTACGCGAGTTGGAGGACAATGCAGCTCTGGGCAGCTTACAGGCAAGCCCGCAGGCGCCCAGCCAGACTACAGGGGTCACTGGTGCGCGGTGAGCCGAGAACACCCTGGCCGACTGTGGCAGGCTGGCTTGCAGTGGTGAGGTGTGGTGACGTCACGGACCAGGAAGTAACTGAATCAAAACAATGGATGGGCGGGTGAAACTGAACGCAACGGCATTCAGCTGATTTTATTAATAAACAAAACAAAAGATTTAAACAAAACAACAAAACAGAAACCAAAGGGCACGAGGGCCAAACGAATAAACAGACTAACAAGTAAGTGTCGTGCTGGCTAATCCAGCACGTTTTAGCAATTGTTATTTTTAAGTTCTGTCTCCTCTCTATCTCCCCATACCTCCTCTCTCTACACCCAACCCTGCAGCACGGACAGCTGCAGGTTCTTATACTCTGGCCGAGGGGTTAACTAGCTGTTAATTATCTTATTACCCCTCGGCCACAGTCTGCACCCATTTGGTAAGGATGCGTGACTGTCAGCTAGTTAAATAATCAGTAGCTGATCAGTCACGCATCCTCACGGGTTTTAAATAACAAACAATAATACAAATAATAATAAATAGGGGCGGGACACTCCGCCACACCAACCTAACCCGCACTTCCCCCAGGCGGCGCTCGGCCAATTGTGCGCTGCCCCCTGGGAGCTCCTGTCCTCGGTTGGCAAAGGAATAGCCTGGACTCAAACCGATGACGTCCAAACTATAGGGCGCATCCTGCACTCTACGCGAGTGCTTTTACTGGATGCACCACTCGGGAGCATACTGCATTTTTTAATGGAAAAATTTATTGAGAATCATAACTGAAACTTGAACGATCCAATTACTAACCAAGTGAGCCCTCAGATAGCAACTCACTGCTTACGCAGTGCCCCCACTGCCGTTAAGCCACAGCTCAGATCGCCGTCCTACACTGTTATGCACTATACACTGGGGTGGCCAAGGTTCCCCTTCTATTCATACACGTTCCGTCGGAACAATTTATTTTTCTGTATTATTTTCTTTCTCTAGGCTGGCTGTCTTCCTCAGCTGTGCTTGCCTATTTTGGTCACTCGCTCCAACCACTGGCGTTCCTGCCTGGTCTATGTTTACACTGGCCTTCTCAGTCAGCGTCTCTGTGTATTCCCAATCACGGCCACCGGAATGCATAACCAAGCGCAGTACTTATGGACCGAGCAATCCCCCAAGGTCCGCCTCTCAGCCACTCAGAGAGGGAAAGCCAACACACCCTCTTCCCCACCTCTCCGTGTCATCGCCATAAGTGACAGGCAGATCTTATGAGGCTGCTGCCCTCTTCCTGCAGAACCACGCATGCGCCAGACAGTCAGCACAGATCCCCCACCCCCCCCCCCCCGTTACAAAGGCAGACAAATGGTAATTGCTGATCTTTGAGGAAAATGTAAAAGTATTCAAGGAGAAGTTGGTCATGTTTCAAGAAGACATTCAGTCACCAGACCTCTTTCATTTTCCAACTTTGAAGCGGGTTGTCAAGCAGTCTTTCAGGGAAGAAAATTATCTTTCAACTGTATTTTTTTCAGATTTTTTTAGTAAGCTTACCACCGAATTCAGTGAGTGGTTTCACAAATTTGGCGTAACAGAAGATATTTTCTTGTTGGCAAAAAAAACATTTCTTGTTGAACCAAGAGTCTCTTCACATTGCTACCACAGCCTACACCCTGACTTCAAAAGGGTGGTACTGGAAAAGAAGTACCATTTTTCACACTAGACTTTAATTTTCATACATTATTTTTATTTAAAGTGTTCTAGTTATGGCTTCTGCTTCATGCTTTTGTCATGGCTTGTAAATAGTTAAGAAAAAACAAAGCCAAAACCATTTATCTATATTGGACTGATCTGGCAAGTATGGTTAGCTGTGTGCTGATCTGTGTTCAGAGACCTCGGAGGGAGGAATATATGAGGTAAGTAGACCTTTGTTGAATAATGTTTAGAACTCCTGGACTAGAGAATCATAACTTTGTATGGGAATTTAAAAAAAAAATGTTCATGTAAAATCAACTTCAGCAAGTGACAGCTAAACAGGACTGTACTAAAGGACTATGCTGTGCAAAAATTAGCACAACATTAACAATATGTTAAGGTAGGTGCATAACAGTTTCTCTTCTGTTCTCATGTAGTCTAAAATTGCATATAGATAAATGCAGTGTTCATTATTGTATTTAAATATATCATAAACTGATGGTTCCATGATTTCATACTGAACTTCAGTAAAATAATTAATGTAGCATAATGCATTCTGTTAACGGTAAACTAATATTTTATGTAAGGACTGGGAATCACCAACCCACTTATTTTTAATCTCTGTTTAAGTGTATACATATTTCTGAAAAATTGGTTATACAATTAAGCATGTTACACTTAATAATAATAATAATGATGATGATGATGATGATAACATAAGACCAGAACTAACTACCAATACATTGCTGATACTATCCTTTTATGAAGTTCTCATTACACAATTGTGTCACTGAGTTTGAGTCCAGTCTCTCTTTTCTGACTTTGGGTTACGTGGATCTGTTTTTCTTGCCCTGCTAATGGCTGAAATCCACTTTGCCCTCCTCTGGCTCAGCAGACAGGAGGGCAAAGTTGTTTTCCTCTTCTGTTGGTGCACCCAACAGCAGAACACACATCTGGCACTGTAAATGAATGAACAGAACACACATCTGGCACTGTAAATGAATGAACAGAACACACATCTGACACTGTAAATGAATGAACAGAACACACATCTGGCACTGTAAATGAATGAACAGAACACACATCTGACACTGTAAATGAATGAACAGAACACACATCTGACACTGTAAATGAATGAACAGAACACACATCTGGCACTGTAAAATTTAAAGTTTATCAACTGTGCTTAATTAAGTTGCCTTTGCCTGCCAATGCTTTTTGACTGCCAGTATGGCCATGCCATGCTGTGATGACGTCACATGAAAAACCTCAATTCAGAGGATGTGTACTAGAACAGAGATTTTCTTTCATCAATCAGAAAAAGGTCAAATACATATGTATGTTTCAGGTTAAAGAAACTCTCCAGTCCATTTTTTAATATACAAATATACCGCATACATGCCATAAAGAGACTCACAGTTGGGGGTGGGGGGGGACGACATATACCTGCCCACCCTGCCTCTGCGGTTCTGCCGCCAGTGGTCTTCAGTACAAATGGTTTGGACAAAAAAAGAATGATCCTAAGACATGATAACAGAAAACAGTGACATCTAGTGGAAAAAAGAAAATGTGCACTGTTCTACCTTGTTCTTTCTCTCATTGTGTCTTTTCTTCTAGCAAAAGACGGTGTATGCAAGAAAGGTGTTGTCAAGTAGCTCAAGATTTCTAAGAACATTATTATTCAGGTTTTCCATCGGTTTGAATCCCAACAATTTGGCTCCAGCGTCTCTAAAACAAGCAGCAGCTGAAATCAACTGTACAATTGTTTGCAGGAATTCAATTATGTGACATTACTAACTGGAGTATGGTAATAACAGCCAATCAAGTATGGTATGTTATTTGAAGATGGGCAGGAGAGCTGGGGATTCTGTGAAGTTCGGGACTGTTCTGAAACCTGAGTTAGTTATTTGGAGAAAGGACAAGGGTCTGGAAGATGGGAATTTTACCATCTTTCATAAACTACCATAGGGTGTATTTGTAGAAATAAACTTGTTTATTGCCACATTCTTGTTTTTTCCACGGGTATCAAATTCTATGTAGGCCCAGCTCTGCATGCTGATGGGATGACAGAAGTAGAAGATCTCTCTGGCAACAAATTTCTTTATGGTGATTCTAGTAAAATATCTGAAGTAAATGAGCCTCCACACTCATCAAACAATCTGGTGTAAAATCAAAACCATACATGGTATTTATAAAAGAAAATCTGATCCTAGTTCTGATCCTTGAGGGCTGTGGCTACCACTGGTAATTTTACAGTTTTTAGGTAGGAGATCAATAAATTACACTTATGAGGACATTTCTAAAGGAAAATTAAGTTTTCAGTGAGATTTAAAACTTTTACATTCAAACTGGGCAATCGTTGGGTATACTTCACCATAGAGTGACAACACTGTTTTCTTAATATTCTTCAGACCATTAGCGGTTTAGGAAGGTATAATACTGTATACGTTAGGTGAATATGTGCACTAATACAAGCCCTAGAGTCAAATCAGTTTCAATGATTGAGAAAGTAACTGAAAATTGTATAATTTTTTACAGGAAGTAAAGAGTTAAGAAAGAAACTGTGAAGAAGCACAGTGAGAGCAGAAACCATAAACAGGTTAGTGAATGAAGAAAAAACTAGGGAAAAATAGGGAATTAAATAAACATGTGGTTTCTTGAAAAGTGAGATTGGACAACATATAATTTCATTGCTTAACTCATAGACTTGAATTGGCTATGTTAAATACTCAAAGTTTCAATGCTTGAGAAAGTATATGACCATCTGTAGTTATTATTATTATTTATTTATTAGCAGACGCCCTTATCCAGGGCGACTTACAATTGTTACAAGATATCACATTATTTTTTTACATACAATTACCCATTTATACAGTTGGGTTTTTACTGGAGCAATCTAGGTAAAGTACCTTGCCCAAGGGTACAACAGCAGGGTCCCCGACCGGGGATTGAAGAGTCCAGAGCCCTAACCACTACTCCACACTGCTGCCCTAAGTTGGTGTGTAAAGCATACCATTTCAGTTAAAAGCAATTGCTGCTGAGTTAGGCTGTACAGTTAGGATGGCTGTAAAGATACAGCGCTGGCTGCTTCACATTTGTCAGCCGTTGTCTTTTTTTTTTTTTTTGTAATCAAATGATGAGAACCCTGCTACTGGACAGGGACAATATACTGATGTGCATCACCAGGTGGAGCCCCTTGCTTCCACTACCAAAAACACAGACATTAAAGGAAGAGCAAAGCAAGTTGTACAGAAAATACATGATCTCTTTTCAGAGGTGTCAATGCTTAGCCTTACACTGCAGAAGAATAGTCTAATTCTTCCCCAAGCTGTTGCAGCAATTGAGAATTGTGTCTTCATTAAAAGTAGGAGGGAAAATCCATTAAAAAAATTGGCAAACTAGAGAAATGTTTACAACATGTGAATTCCTAGCCAGCATTAGGTTTCAGGATATTAAACTTAAGGGCTCCCAGACTTTTTCATTTTTAAGAATGACCTAAAGACACAGATTGAGAAAACTGTTGAAATCACAGTTAGGTTGTTTAGTACAGGTTTGGCAACATGGTTAAGCTTTCCACTGAAGTGGGGTTTTATTATTACACTGGGGATTGAACCCACAACCCTCCGATCAAGAGTCCAGAGCCCTAACCACTACTCCACACTGCTGCTGGTTTCAAGAGGACCCACAATTATTCAGTGTTTTTCAATTCTGTCACAGTGCATGGCCTGGTGATCTTGTTGATTTTGGGGATGAAGAGTTCTTACTGAAATGGTATAGTGGCCTTCTAGTAAAGAACGTTTGCAATGTTGATGCAGTATAACCAGAATGCTTAAAACACTAGTCTAACTCAGATTAGGAATAAATCCTACATTGGTTTATGGTAGGTCATGCTAAAAAAAGAACCTTTGCTTTAGTGTTTGTTTATTGTCTGTTTTGTTTTGGCCAACGTGCCGTTTGTTTTTGTAAAGTGTTTTTGTTTTATGTTTAAACCTTTTATTTACAATGAATCCATGCAGCAGCACTTGCACTCACAGTATCACCCACAAGCCATCCTTACCACATGTGGCTCCCGGGCAGTTCAAGTGTGGCTCCCAGTGAAATGCTGGGTGACGCAGGCTTTGCGACTCGAATGAACTGGAGAAAGAATAATGAACAAAAACGAGTTTATTATTTTTGTTCTCTGTATTAATTTGTGTTAATTATTATTTCTTCTCTCCCCCTTCTCTCTCATTCTCTCTCCTGTTTCTTTGACGCTGCATGTTCACTGCAAGGATATTTCCTCACTTGTTGACATTCGGCTCCGCTCGCTGGTGCATGCGTATTTTGATCACCAAGTGAAAGCTGGATGTGCAGTTGAAAGTAAATTTCATAATTTTCAATTAAGTGCTTGTTTGTTTCGTGGCGACAATGGCATTGAGCAAACCATCCACGAGTAATAAGCAAACGTATGAGGCTTTAAACCAGACTGGGAGGAAGAGTTTGCTTTCACTGAAAACAGTGGTAAACCTGTGTCCATCTGCAACAAAATCGCTTACACACTGTAGTCTGTAAAAGGCCAGCAACCTCAAATCAAACAAATCACAACACATTCACATCTGAGTATCCTCCCGGATCAGTCAATGTAGCATTTGAGGGTACTTTTTCATAACAGACCCAATCCGTCATTATAGCAGTGAAGTGGTTAATATTTTTAGCGCAGTACCTGGCAGTCCTTTATTCTGCACATCATTTTCATGCAGGGAGGCTAGCAAAATGCAAAATACATCTTTAAGATGTTGTTAACCAGTTTTTCAGATTTTGGAGAATTTTGTATCATGAGCCCTTGAAGGTAAATACGTTGACAGTCAATTGGATGACCTTTAAAAAACAACCTGTAAATATGCAAATTATTCATCTATCATAATAAAGTTAACCCTCAAAAATGTCACAAAATACCAATGTGTTTTAAAGATCATTGGTACACTGCTAACAGTACAAATATAAGCAAGCATATTGTTCATCTTATTAACAGCGTAATTTCATGATGGCTCCATACAGTATTTGGAAACAATTAGTATGACAGTATGTTCTATCACAACAAGCACATTTTTTTTACCAGAATTTGCACATACCGCATAAGCTGGAATAATATACCAAATTTGGCAATGAGAACAAACAGCATTTCTAATTTGAAAGTAATGTGGAAACATAACGTTTTATTCACTTATTATTAACTGGTGAGCAGTTTTTTCAATGGGCTCATCCAGTTGATATTTCCCATATCACAAAGCCGTGTGATATGGGAAACACATGCTCATTAATACCAGCAACAGAGGGCTACCCCAGTGCGAGCTGTCAAACGGTAACACATCTCCACATTTCAAACAGCAACACATCTCCACAATTCAAACAGCAACACATCTCCACAATTCAAACAGCAACACATCTCCACAATTCAAACAGCAACACATCTCCACAATTCAAACAGCAACACATCTCCACAATTCAAACAGCAACACATCTCCACAATTCAAACAGCAACACATCTCCACAATTCAAACAGCAACACATCTCCACAATTCAAACAGCAGCACATCTCCACAATTCAAACAGCAACACATCTCCACAATTCAAACAGCAACACATCTCCACAATTCAAACAGCAACACATCTCCACAATTCAAACAGCAACACATCTCCACAATTCAAACAGCAGCACATCTCCACAATTCAAACAGCAACACATCTCCACAATTCAAACAGCAACACATCTCCACAATTCAAACAGCAACACATCTCCACAATTCAAACAGCAACACATCTCCACAATTCAAACAGCAACACATCTCCACAATTCAAACAGCAACACATCTCCACAATTCTCTAGCACTTGGTAAAGAAAACCCTCCAGAGCCCATCGCGTCCAGTAAAAATCGGGTAAATCTAAGAGAAACCTAAGTTTCCAACAACGAAACTACCTCGGCAACAGGCTCTCATCATTCAATCTTCGAATTAGACCCAGAGACAGAAAGCTGCAGTTTAAGTGCGTATGCGCACATTTATTAAACACAAAAACAAACAGGAACAAACAAAACATGGTACATAAAATAAAAGGTTTAAAAGGCCAAAAAAGGTTTAAACAAAAGAACAACACTCTTGTATGCTGGGCATTAGCCTTCACTACCACATTGCAAAAAAAATACAAACATCACAACACTAACACTCTCCCCACCCCCAAACTCCTACAACAAACAAACGATTTTGCTTCCTTTTTATACATGTGGCCACTCCCCGATTTTTTTTTCAGATACTTTCCTTCTCCCAGCAAAATACTGAGTTCAGAGGTTCTACAGTTTGTCTTTTACTTTCGCTGTTGATTTCCACAAAATATTTGCTAATTCCTTATATTCATCTTATTTTTTATTGTGGTTTTTATGTTCCGCACATACAACATCCCATAAACATTTTCTATCATGAAAAAAATCTATCAATTACAAAGTTTCCTCATGTGTCTATTTGTCTGTAGCTATACTTCCTATTTAGCAAAATTGAGAGTGAAATCAGATGTTAGAAAATGCAATATCATTGGCTGAACACACACATGCACGTAAAAAATGTGTCAACTGAATTGCTGAAAATAGAGCAATAGTCTAATCAAGCAACTCGATTGCCAATCAAAATTTTGTTAACTCAAGTTGTCAATTTGTGGCATACCATACATTTTTATTTTCAATTTGAGTTAATAAAAAAAATTGCTTAAAAAATTGCCTAAAAAATTGAGTGGTTATCTCCTGCCTTAGGCCAGATCTTATACAGTAGATAAAGTATAAGACATAACTAAAATCAATTTTCCAAAAAATACACTTCCTTAATTTGTTGACCATATTTATAAGATTTAGTTTCTTACGCAACACATGAACTTGTCTGCCTCGAGCTGTTTTTTCTCTTTTTGTTTTATAAAATATGTGACAAGCAGGCTCTAGTGGTTATGTCAGACCAGAAAGGAGTACAGAGACAGACGGTGGATGAAATGGTAAATGCACTTGCTTGCGTCGTTTTATTGTAAAATAAAAGGTTTGAACAAAACAAAACACAGGACACGGCACTTGAGGCCAAAATAAATAGACAAACAAAACGGACTAACACTTAACAAACGGTGCACGGACAGACACACAAACACGGTGAGTTTAAACACTTATTATTTACGTTATTTTACTTTCCTTTCTCTCCACACCCGTTCTCCACTCACCGAACACACAACCCCGAGTGAGTAAAACTTGCATCTATATATACTGTTGTGCCGGGATTCAATTACTAATTAATTATTCACTTGAATCCCAGCACGTAAATTAATTATGTGCAACCTCGTGCTTGCATATTAATTACTTTAAATGCACGTGAAGTGATGTGCAATCCTCGTGCTTAAATACAATTATACATTTTAAATCACACGTGAAACACAGACCCATTTATATCCCGTGTAATAATGCCTATACACCAACATTAACACAGCACATGTAACATACAACACAGAAATGCACACAGGGGCGGGGCACATTGCCACAGGCTTCCATATGCATTTTGTTTAATATCTGATTGATGTGTTTTTGTTGCATCTATGTAGCTTTTATATTTCTAAAACTGAAAACTTTCAGGCAGATTATAGCAGAGACGTGGTTAATATTTTTAGAGCAGTGTCTGGCAGTCCTCCAACTCTATTCTGCATCATTTTTGCCTGTGTTGAGGCTAACCTTGTCATGCAAAATACATGTTTAAGATGGAATCTTATAATCAGCCCTTGTAAGTAAATACTTTGGCAGTCGATTGACTCACCATTAAAAAGCATGTAATTATGAAGCAGCTTTTTTCTGAAAAGCAGGTGAACTGACAGCCAGCCGAGTGACTTCAGTACCACCCACATACTCTCGCCACATAATCACAGGCAGCCCCTCCCCACCCTGGAGCACTACACCGCCTCTCAACTTTTCATTTGAATAATTTTATTTGTTTAAATTAGAATATATACATAAATAACTCTGCATTGCGCAGTTTAATAAATTCATCATTTTATTTATTTCAAATTTGTAATACTTTATTCTCTCCTTCATTTCTCAGTATCATGTTTTTATTATAAAAGAGAATGTGGTAGAACATTGTCTGGGTTTCCATG
The DNA here is from genome assembly GCF_902713425.1 of Acipenser ruthenus. Lineage (NCBI taxonomy): Eukaryota > Metazoa > Chordata > Actinopteri > Acipenseriformes > Acipenseridae > Acipenser > Acipenser ruthenus. The sequence continues at coordinate 14,536,744 of NC_081194.1, forward strand.
CAGCTTAGAGAGTCGACTCTCCACTGTCATGATTTATGTGACATAGCAGTACATGCCACGTACATTCCACACGCTATAGGAAGTGTATATCTGAAACATTGTACGACTTTAATGGGTGGGTAAATCGCTTTATCATGCTAAATGTACTTTTTTTATGTGACACCATTTATTCAATGTTTTAAATTATTGCCATTTGACTGAAAATTATAGTGCTTTATAGTTTGGTAGTTTTATAAGCAAAAATACAGACACTACTGCAAATAAATAAATAAATAAATAAATAACAAAGCACAGATATTTTTTTCAGCCTTTAACACTTTTGTTATCTTTGTGTTTGGTGATCGGATAGCTGATTGCTTTACGCTTACAATTTTCTGTCCCTTGGCTATAAGATGCAATACACTGTACACTAGCCTAAAGTAGCATATATCATGGTGTGACAGAGACAGAATGATTCTTGGTGACCTGTGAGGGCCCTGTGTAAAGGGAACAGAGTGACCTGGACTGGATGGCCAGACAATTCATTCCCAGGGTTAGAAGGAAGTCAGTCCTCTAGAAAGGGGCGGAGCTACGATACACTAAATGGTCGACCCGGAAGGGAAACAACGTGGCAGCCGCGGATTGGAGGAGCGGTTGCACTAGTTAACCAAGGGGTCATGATTAACGGTTATGGTTAAGCTGAACCGGAAGGAGAAGCCTGTGTTGTTATTGTGAGTGTTTTGTTTGTTTTGTCATTAATAAATATATTGTTTGTTGTTATTTAGATGGCTAACACGATCCGGAGCTGTCGCCAAAGGCCAGCACTAAACCTGGACAACACTGTACCTTGTATGCACAATAAACTGTATTTGCACCACTAGCTCTAGAGCACGCACTGTGGACATGTGTTTGTGTTATGAGTGGGTGTAAAAAGATCGGGACTATTATTATTTCCGCACCAACCCACGGATTAAAACAGAGCAATACACACCACTGTATTGTCTGTTAACATTGTTATTATTTACTGTCTTTTGGTCATCAGAAGAATTGGATTACAAAATAAAATATAATTGCACCTGGATTATCGTTGTCTGTCTGTTCATTGATCACTACTGCATTCCTGCACCTGCACACAGTTAACCACTTTGCCACACGTGGTGTCAGGAAAGAGATGGGTCAGAGGGCTCCCGAGCGGTGCATCCAGTAAAGGCGCTCCACGCGGAGTGCAGGATGTGCCCTATAGCCTGGAGATCGCAGGTTCGAATCCAGGCTATGTCACAGCCAACCGTGACCGGGAGTTCCTAGGAGGCGGCGCACAATTGGCTGAGTGCTGAGCGCCGTAACATAACGGGAAACACACCAAAGAGTACAGCTCCCGGAGTACAAGAGGTCCCCAGATACATGCTAACCACCCAAAAAAATAAGTAAATTAGTAAGAAATATGTCCAGAGGTCAGGTACGTGCAATAAGTAGGAGGGAACAGGAACAGCTGTAAAGGGAAATTGGGGGAAAGAAAAAAACTTGCACTACTTGTCGTATGCTTACCCTGCAGTTGAAGTGCTGGGCTGGGGCTCCTCCAGATCATCCTCCTCATCCTCCTGCAGCAGCAGCTCTTCATTCAGCCTCCATGGTGTCCATGCCTTTGTGGTTCTCCACAAGGAGGATCCCAGTCTCCTCAGTCAGGGCCCTCCTCCTCTTCAGTGACTGAATCAGATGCTGGAACTGATTCTTGTCTCCATCCATATCCTGGCATGCACACAAAAAACATTAAAATAAATAATAATAATAATAATAATAATAATAATAATAATAATAATAATAATAATAATGATTCACAGGGTTTCCATGCAGGTCAATTTACACATGAAATGGCGATGCGTGTGCATGTTTGGGAGAATTACTGTAAATCAGGTTTGTGGCCGAAAAAAAATGGCAAAAGAGAGGGATATGGTAAATCTCATTTACTGTAAATGACGAAACACACGGGAAAATCCACGGCCAGTTTCGCATGGAAACCCGCATTTCATGTGTAAATGTTAATGAATGTGTTTATCCAGAACTATAAATATTGCAAGGGAGCAGGTCAGTTGTTACTGTGGATTCCAAGATGGCAGGAAGTAGTGGCTGAAGGGCGATTTTATGGTTAGCAGTGGTGTAGTTCACCTTAATGATAATGCGGGCGGCTTTTTCATTATTGTTTTTTGCTGTGTCTGGACTGTCATGTTGTATATCTCTTGTGGGTATACAGCTTTGTATAAAACCACTTACCATGAACTGCATTATGCCCTTGTTATAGTATTAAAGCAGCTGTTTGAGAATACCCTTGTTGTAAAAACTACGCTTAAGTTAAACACGAAGAGCAAGTGAGCTGCTTAAATGTAACTGAATTAATTCCCGTCCTTTTTTTATCCTAGCTATGTCCAAAGACAACGCGTGTCTGCCCTCCACGTTAATAAACATAGCTGGTGAACTGGATGTCACAAGCCAGATCGATTGCCCAAAACAGCGCAACAAACATCCAACAAGTTGTTGATGTGCCCTCTCAGAACTGACCAAATAAAACTGCAAATGAACGTATTGGTTGTGTTTTATTTGTTTGCATCATTAATATTTAACACAACAGTAAATCCAACACAACTAGTAATCTTCAAAAACAGTACTTTACGCATAGCTAATTTACATATCGTCATATAATATTACATATAGTCCCTTAAAACATAAAATAATAAAACCAAAAATGCATTAATTAAAAAATAATTTCAGATGTTGAATTGAACATTGCCATTGAAAGTGCAGTTTTGATTAGTTACACTTCTTGTAATTCTTGGTTTATTCATTGCATTTTAAAGTAAAATATTACTGTCCATTTTCATCATGATACATCACAAGACCTGCAATAGTGCGTTTTTTTTTTTTTTTTTAAATCATCCTTTGTTATCTGGGGTAGTAACAGGAGGCATCCATATGCTACATATGCTACATAGGCATCATGTGATACAGCTTCACAGTGGCGAGAAAGACGTTATTTGCATGGTTACTTAAACTGACTTTGCAATTTACAGCTTGGCAACGTGGAGAACTACTGGGCCAGTGTTAAGAAAGAATTTAAAACAATGCAGGGCACAGCAGAAGACATGATACCATCGTACCTGGACACATTTAAAAGGTATGGCAGGAATTGTCGAGATGAATTTATAAATGTTCAGCATCTGATAAAATACATAGTTACATAATAATAATAATATTGGCTAAAGCTAAATCACGTCTCTGTACTTTACATACACAAAGTAAATGTAAACTAATAATAAAAAACATAGCTAAATAATAATAAATAATAATAATAATAATAATAACTAATGCTAAATAACGTCTCTGTCCTTTACACATATATACAAAGTAAAAGTAAACTAATAATAAAATACATAGGTAGCTAATAAATATTCGATATCTAACCTGGCCAGTGGATTTCACACTTTCACTGTAACATATACATTCTTAAATACTCCTAAACAAGTAGTGAATGATTTTAAACTTAATTTAGTCAAGCTAAGTAAAATCAGCCATTTAAAAAAAAATGTTGTTACTGCACTATTTTACTTTATTTTTACCAACATCTCATCATGTTTCATGCCACACTGTTGCACACAGGTAAATATATTATATGTATATATAAATATATATATATATATATATATATACACACGCGCGCGTGCACGTTTGTTGTGTTACAAACTGAAATCTTGATGCATTTAAACTGGATTTTTTTTTCTTTGATTTACACAACCGACTCAACACTTTGAAGAGGCAAGAGAATTTTTATTGTGAAACAACAGTTAATGAAAAATAAAAAAACTGAAATGTCTTGGTTAGATAAGTATTCACCCCCCTGAGTCAATACTTGGTAGAACCACCTTTGGCAGCAATTACAGCTGTGAGTCTTTTGGTCTCTACCAGGTTTGCACATCTGGATTGTGCAATATTAGCCCATTCTTCTTGGCAAAATTGTTCAAGCTCTGTCAAGTTGGATCGGGATCATTGGTGGACAGCAATCTTCAAGTCTTGCCACAGATTCTCAATTGGATTCAAGCCCGGGCTTTGACTGATCCACTCTAGGACATTGACTTTCTTGTTTTTAAGCCACTCCAGTGTCACTTTGGCTGTGTGCTTGGGGTCATTGTCCTGCTGAAAGGTGAATCTCTGTCCCAGTCTTAGGTCTTTTGCAGACTGAACCAGGTTTTCCTCAAGGATTTGCCTGTATTTAGCTCCATCCATTTTGCCCTCTTCCCTGACAAGCTTCCCAGTCCCTGCCGATGAAAAGCATCCCCATAGCATGATGCTGCCACCACCATGCTTCAAAGTAAGGATGGTGTTACCTGGGTGATGTGCTGTGTTGGGTTTGCGCCAGACATAATTCTTTGCATTTAGGCCAAATAGTTCACAGAATCTTTTGTCACATCTTTTCAGAGTCTCCCACATGCCTTTTTGCAAATTCCAAGCATGATTTTACATGGTCTCTTTCAGAAATGGCTTCCTTCTTGCCACTCTTCCATACAGGCCAGATTTGTGTAGTGCCTACCTGAGCTATTGTTGACACATGGACAGTTTCTTCCAACTCAGCCATGGAAAGCTTTCAAGTTGTCATTGGCCTCTTGCTAACTTCACTGACCAATGGCTGCTCAGTTTGGGAGGACGCCCTGCTCTAAGCAAATTCCGGGTGGTGCCGTATACCTTCCACTTCTTAATGATCGACTTGACTGTGCTCCAAGAGATAATCAATGCCTTTGAAATCTTTTTATACCCCTCCTCTGATCTGTGCCTTTCCACAACTTTATCCCAGAGTTGTTTTGAAAGCTCCTTGGTCTTCATGGTAGTATCTTTGCTTTGAATGCACTACCCAAATGTGGGACCTTACAGAGACAGGTGTATTTAATCTGAAACCATGTGAATCACTTTTATTGCACACAGATGGACTCCATTTAACTTACTGTGTGAATTCTGAAGGCAATTGATTGCACCTGAGCTTATTTAGGAGTGTCACAGCAAAGAGGGTGAATACTTATCTAATGAATGTATTTGCTTACGATTGTAAGTCACCCTGGATAAGGGCGTCTGCTAAGAAATAAATAATAATAATAATGAAGACTTTGCAGGTTTTTATTTTTAATACCACATTGAGATTATTGTTTTTACTTGCAAGCACAACGTTTCATTTAATTAAAATCAACTGTGTAAATAACTTGACAGATATGGCTGCCCTTTGATTAAGAAAGCAGGGATAGTTGGACAATAAATGTTTTTGCTGGCAATGTGCAGTGTGAGCATATCAACATATGACATGGTTTTTATTTTACAGTCATCTATACTGAAGCTTAAATGTATAACTATGAATGTTTACAATGATCTAGGAGTGGGTCTTTGTGAGGTCTAATTATTTCTTATGATCATATCTAAGTCTGTGTGGTCCAGTGGTTAAAGAAAAGGGCTTGTAACCAAGAGATCCCTGTTTCAAATCCCGGCTCACTCACTGACACTGTGATTCAGTGACTCTGCGGCTGATACATACTTGACACACCCTAGTCTTTGTAAGTTGCCTTGGATAAAGGTGTCAATGCTAAATATAAAAACAGTGACAAGCTTTGTATTTATGAGCTGTTATTTGTTTCAGGAAACCTTGCAACAAGGTATGCTCAATATGGGTGCTCAGGAGGAGGTGTATTCATTTGTGACATAGGTTAACAGGTTTGTATCACATGGTCCAAGCAATTTACTCCAGCACCTCAAATTCTTTACAATCTTAAGAGAAGGCTTGCTTAGGCATTTTGCGTCACGCCTCTAACCATACTAGTATTTAAAAGAATAAGCACCACATTGTAGAACATTACTGTGAAATACAGCAAAGTGAAACTGCAAATACCAAGTAATGTCAAAATAAATGAATAAATAAATAAATAATGAGGACAAAGATGGATGAAGGAAAATGGAAACAAGAAGAATCACGGTAATACTTTTATGTATTGTATGTAACAATAGGAAAGGGAGTTTACATGAGGTATAATGAAGTCAATAATAGCTTACTAACCTGTGAATACGTAAAAAAAATTATATATATAAAGATTACTTGCTCTTAAAAGTTATAAACAAATGAATTGCAAGTGGTTTGTAAAGCATTTTACTATGTACCAGTATATTAATAGTTTGTATACAGTTATGGCCTAAAGTTTTGCATCACCCTATAGAATTAACTTAATTTTGCTTCATGAAGTTGAACAAAACCTGATGAATAATGTTACGTTAACATATTGAATTACATATATAAACAAAAAATCAATAAAGAATAATTATTTTTTTTCAAGCCCTTTTTTATTGTGGATTTTAATCACTAACACATTACTAGTAAGCATGCTGGGCTCTATTCACAAAGCTTTAACTTATGTGTTATATAAAGCCTGTTTTTACGATAAAATCACAGTTTGATGTTTATGTTTGCTTTGAAAATGTTTGATTCTTATAAAGCGTGTACATAAGAACATTTTTTTAAAACTTATAAGTTTAGCTTTGTGAATATGAGAATACGAATCATTTAGCCAATACATTTACAAAAACTGCTAACATTTATTATAATAAAACAGAAAACAAACTAGAAATGGTAGAAACCATACAATTGGTAAACTTGCATTTGGGTGATTTTTTTAACACTTTACAATGTTTTTACCACATTATACCACATGGAACTTTTGTAAGGAGAAGCACACATTTTAATGACTTTAGTGTAAAATAATGCTCATTTGAGGATTTAAGAATAAAAAAATATTCAGGAATTAAGGGCCGGACCAAATCAAAGTTGGCACTTAGCGAACGAGGACGCAAAAGCATTCGCGGTAACAAAACACAAGACAAATTCCCAGCAAAATCTCGCAAAACCAAAAGAAGCCCTTTCTGCCCTTCAAAAAGCAGCTATCGCTTGTTGACTAAGTGGATTTAGAAGGGGGAGTGGTTTGCTATCGCCGACCAAATCTCCTCGATTCCAGCTATAAATCACATTGCAAGACTTTCGCAGGACCGGATTTTATAGTTAACTTTGAACTTGTCAAAAGGTATCGCATATTAAGCAAATAGTAAACAAAACAAAAAAAAAACACTAAACATCCTGAAACAAATAAAACACTGACCTCATATATCAAACAATTGCACACAACACTGAATAATTTAAAATCAATAATGTACAGTATCAAATATTAGTATATGTATTATTCCTATTATTATCATAATATATGTTGTGTTTGTTGCACCCTTAAACGAAACACGCAAAATAATTCTTTAGCCTACTTTTTTTTCCACAGTTTGAGTTAAATGTTTAATAAAGCAATACGTATTATTTCTTTAATACGTACAAACAATAAACTATTTTCTACTCACTTAAAGGTTTGCTTGAAGCAGTGTCTCTTTCAGTCATGGAAAAGCTTTTTAGATTGATTTGCTTTTATTTCTTATCTTTGTAGTAAGCTACAACTACTGACGGTACACTTTTTTTAAGTCCATGGACATATTCACACGTCTTCTGTGACGTCACCTACCTTCAAATTATTAATTCCTTAAAGGCACAGTGCTCCATTACATTGAACTTCGATCAAACTCAAGGTTAACAAATGTAAACAAACGAATACTAATAAAGAACGTACAGTGGCACTGGAACCATTTTTAAAGTGGGGGTGCAGTAGCACCCCTAATTCCAGTACCCCTGAGAACATATGAATGTTTTAACCACTTTAAAGATATTAACTTTTAGTTTTAAACATTTCGTTACTCTCGTAAAGTATTTCAACATGTTGGCCTACACAGAAACATTATAAATCCGTGGAGATAACAAAATTACGTAATACCTATAAAGGTCATCTCAGAAGCATCAAGATGAAGTTTTGAAATTTGCTTTGGGTTTTCAACAGAAGAAATAATAATAATAATAATAATAATAATAATAATAATAATAATAATAATAATAATAATAATCTTCTTTTATTTGTATTACTACTGGTCGTAGTTGTATGTAATAGCATTCATTCACTGATATTCAAACGAAACAGTATTACAACATAGACTTTTATTTATTTATTTTTTCAACCATGGCTGCCAGCCTTTTCCCATGTTACCGCCTTGTTTCAGCCTCTTCAAAATGTCACAAATACCAGCTGGGGATTGATCAACAGCTGTTTTCCTGGCGGTCCCTCCTACTCCCGCGAATCTTTATTTCCGCCAATTTTGCGGATTGGAAATGGGTAGTTTTGGTTTCATGATAAAGAAAATGTGATATGGAAACTAGCAATACTGTCGCATAAACACTCTTTTTTTGAGATTGGTTTAGGGTTTAATTTGGTCCAGCCCTATGTCTGTTCTTAAACACACCGTCAACAGTCTAGTTAGCTTTGAATATCAAACAGTATTTATACAGGGAAACAGACAGACTTCAAATTTACATTAGCACACCCAACCAAGTTACTAAACTAGAAATAAACTAGACATTTAATTTAGGAGCCTGTAAGTTGTCAAATAATCACATTTCTTGTGTTGTTTTCAGTGTTTTTTAATTTTTTTTTTTAGCAATTTTTGTAGATAATTCTGTTTCATTGCTTTTGAACTGTAGTTATTTTTTAAATGTAGGAAATCATGGGATCCCTTCCTGATTGTTCCATTCACAGATGGAATAGAAAAACCTGGAAAATGTCTTATGTTTTGGCATTTTGTCATCTGTTCTGTTCTTGGGCTTTTAGTCTGTGCACTTGGCTTTTTCAGCAAGGTAAGCCTGCTCTTATTCAATATGATTAACAGGGGTGCAAATCGTAATGCTAAAATGTTCAACTGTTTTGAAAGTTTAGTACAAGAAAGCCTACTGGTGTTAAATTCAAGCCCCCTCCCCCAGCTCTTCGATGCGTTTTTAGTGTTTTGTGTTTCAGTAAATATTTTTAACAAAATGTATTCCATATCTAATCATACCCATATTTGTAATCACGCTTACCTGCTTTATATGTTGTAAAAAGGAAATCCTGCAACATCCCTTTTATCCATGGCAAGACTCAAAGCAGCATTTCGATTTCTGTTAGTCATTTAAGATCTAACGTAATTCTACACGTACTTCATCACAGAAAAGCTTCTTTCACATTGAACTGTATCTGGAGACAGACAAAACACACAAATGAAGTATGTCTATTGGCACCAGAATGTAATGTTGCTGGCCCAATACGAGATACCTTGGTACTAGAATGTAGCGCCATAGCGCAAAATTTACACCCCTGATTACAATGTCTCTTATTGCACTTAAGTAAATGTGTCTCTCCTAATAATATATTTACTGTTACTGAAACATTATTCATAGTGTTGTTTATACAGTAAATTTAGTTTATAGAGATTATTTTGAAAATGTTACTTTTACAGTCTTCCTTGCTGATGCTGATCACAGTATCAAGCCAAGATTCCACCACCATATCAAATCAGCCTTTTGCTCTGCTGATTCTTGGCTGCGTACTGATTGTTCCAAGTGTGCTTACATTCATCAAATGCCTTTGGAAAATGGCATTCAAAAACTCAAATCTACCTTCTAAAGAGGTTTTATTTTTGGTAAGTAAAATTAACAACGTTGCTTTTTATTTATTTATTTATTTATTTATTTATTTATAATATATAATACATGGATGAAGGCTACGTTTGCATCCTGAGCCATTAGAAAAAAAAGGCATAATACCACAGTAGTGACATCAAAAAGTGATCATTCCTCTAGAGGAAAATATACTTGAACTTTGACCCATTCGACTCCTCGAGGCCATCGCTTTCAATTCAAACACAAAATGTCTCGTTTTCAATCACTCGACAACACCCACAGTACAGAAATGTTAATTAATGATTAACAAAATGAGAATACGTTAAAAAAAATTATGTAAAGCTGGTACATTCGTATCTCAGAGAAACTGGAAAGGAATGGGAACTTAAAAGAAGGTAAAGGCAAAATAAAGCTGAAGCACTAACGGACAACGTCATAGAACGTCTGTACAGCACTGAAACACTACGTTTAAAAAACCCAACTGTACTGCTGAACCACGTCTTCTTTAATATTAGCATCACAAGTGTATCCATGTATTATAAAATATAACAGATGGGCCTCTTAGGTGAGTTACAGGAAAACAATTCCATCTCAGGTTTCTGTGACAGTTTATAAATTACTCGACCTTCGGTCTCATAATTTATGACATGACAGAGATCCTAGATGGAATTATTTTCCTGTAACTCACTGAAGCCCATAAACCATATTCTTTTATTCTAATACAGTTGCTCAGAGAAAAAGTTTTTTACTAATTCAAAAAGATAGGTGTCAGAATTATTGGCACCCCTAAAGATTCTTATAAATAAAATCAAACTCAATTAAATCTGCATTAACATTCTACTTTTTTAAGTTCATCTCAGTCTTAAGGAACTGTATTGTGGCCTTCCATGGCTTCCTGTTTCACTGTGGTATAAAAATGAGGTAACACGCATATGAAATCTATTTGTCATCCATCACCATGGGGAAAGGCAAAGAACTCACAAATGAAAAGAGACAAATGGTTGTTGACCTTAAATCAGGCAATGGGTACAAAACAATAGCTAAAAAACTAAATATACCACTTACCACTATTAGGGCAATAATTAAGTTCAAAACCACTGGAACAGTGGTGAACTTGCCTGGTAGAGGACGCAAGTGTATCTTGCCCCCACGCACAGTGAGGCAGATGGTTCGGGACGCAAAGGGAAATCCAAGGGCCACAGCTGGAGAATTACAGAACTTGGTTGCATCTTGGGGTCACCAAGTCTCCAAATCTACAATTAGATGTCACCTCCATGGCAATAGGCTATTTGGAAGGGTTGCCAGAAAAAAGCCTTTATTGAGAGCAACCAACAAACGTAAGCGCCTGGAGTTTGCTAAACGGCATTGGCACTTCGATTGGAACCGGATGCTATGGTCAGATGAGACGAAAATAGAGCTCTTTGGCCACGCACACCAGTGGTGGGTTTGGCGTCGAAAGAAGGATGCATGTGCAGAAAAGAACCTCATACCTACTGTAAAATATTGTAAAATATGATCTTTGATGTTATGGGCCGTTTTGCTTCCACTGGTCCTGGGGCCCTTGTTAAGGTCAACGGCATCATGAACTCTACCCAGTACCAGGACATTTTAGCCAAAAACCTGGTTGCCTCTGCCAGGAGGCTGAAACTTGGCCGCAAGTGGATCTTCCAGCAAGACAATGACCCCAAGCACACATCAAAATCCAAAAAGAAATGGTTAATTGACCACAAAATCAACATTTTGCAATGGCCTTCTCAGTCTCCGGACTTGAACCCCATTGAAAACCTGTGGTTTAAAATGAAGATGGCAGTCCATAAGTGCAGACCGAAGGATATCAAGGATCTGGAAAGATTCTGTATGGAGGAATGGTCTAAGATCCCTCCCACTGTGTTCTCCAATCTCATTAAACATTATAGAAAAAGACTCAGTGCCGTTATCCTTGCAAGGGGAGGGTGCACAAAGTACTGAAAACAAGGGTGCCAATAATTGTGACACTTCATTTTATTTTAGAAATAAATTTATAATTTGAGAAATGTGTAATTTTGGTTGATTCCATTGAATCATTAATTAAGTCAAATATATTCCACATGTTAAAAAATTACAAAGCTCAGTAATGGTATTATTTATTTTATACTTTTTTGCACATCTTTATCAAGGGTGCCAATAATTTTGGAGGTGACTGTATGTATGTGTGTGTTTTACCACACACTTTAGAATGGCAGGCTATACCTTAACTTTTTATGCCACACATATTTGGACAGTGAACTTGGGGCACAGGGGTACATAGTGTGTCACAATACATATTGGAATGTAGTGTATCCAGTATTAGAAATGATAACTTTTAGGTCTGTACATGATTGTTTTAGAAGTTTAAAATATGAAAGACAATTCATCTTCAGATTACATGCAAAAAATCATTACAGAGCACACACAATATATGTTCCATTCTTGATTGTACCTTTCAGGTTTGCGGAATTGAGCTACTTGTATCTTTTGGCACAGCAGTTCTTACCATGATTGCCATGCCACATTTCGACATTATAACTAATGTGATGATCTTAAACAGTGTCTGCATACTGCCTGCTGTCCTACAAGCTTTGAATCCACTCATGGAAACATCAATCTCAAAATGGGCACTAGTCCCTCCACTCCTTTCAATATTCTTTGTGCTTACAGGTTATGTGCTTTTCTTTGTGGGTTATCAAATGGAAATGACACATTCTAGTGCTGGCAGCAAAGACATATATCTGTACATTGGACTAGCCATAGGGAGCACTTTATTAGTTTCCCTAAGCTGGTGGGAGAAGTTTACATCATTCCTTAACACCAAGGCCTTAGGCAGAATTAGACATAATCTCAGGCACTCCAGAAACATCACTTACTTGATCTCTAGTTCATTTCGAATTGTTGTCACAGGTATTGTGGTAGGTGCGTATGTCCCGCTTGCTGGTAAAAATTGGTCTTCCATTAAAAATGTTTCCACTGATACAATTACGATTGTCCTCAGCCTGTTTGCCATACAAGTGATTTCCTCAGCTTTGTGTCACTGGTTTGGGGTCATTGCTTGCAAAATGCATGCATTCCGACGTGGTTTTGCTTTGCCCATGATCTTCATCACTCCTGCTGTGTTTGTTGCTTTCCTTTTCATGTTTGGGATGCGCTACAAGACAGCTAAGGATGCCTCTGGTGTTGGGAATTTTTCACTGACTTTGTACTGTCGTGACTTTGATTCAACTCTTGGTAATGGGGTAGAGGTAGCCAAGCAGCTCTTCAGAGATATCAGTCATGGGTTATGTAATAGGGTAGGGGGGCAGAACGACGTCCATATGGCACTGCTTGTGGGAGAATTTGTCACCATGTGGCTAGGACTATTTCTTTCCACACTGTATGTGTGGATGATGAATACTGACCGAATTGAAAGGACAACGCAGCTTTATCTAAAACCCATGTATGAAGCTGCCTTCATCGACCAGTGCTCTCTGCTCAACATCCGGTTTTACAGTAGGGAGCAGGAATACAGATTAAAGAAAAACAGGTAATGAACTTAACATTAAAATTAAATGTTTGCTTAAATTATTGAGGAGAAAAAAAAGTCAAATGAACATGTACAGAAGTACTAAAAAGAAATGTTGTGAAGTCAATTTCAACGTCTTTATGATTTAAGACAGTGATATTTATATATACAGTTGTACCATAAATTTAGTTTGATATAAGCATTTATACATTGAATAAATTGATCTGATGATAAACATTTAAGTTATCTTCCCTGGTTACTAATGTAAATAGTTACTGGACTTGACATGTCTAATTTTGTTGGACTTTTTCTTTTTACTGATATTTTAAAGATGTGTTTGTTTTTGAAAAATAAGTGCACCAAACTATTTGTGGTTCTCCAGACATACAATGATTTGTGCTTTCATGTTTTGTTACGATTGAGAACCCAAACATTTAGTTCATATCATTTCACTTATCTTTTTTGGTTTATTTCAGTGAAAAGAAGGTAGATGATGAACCGTTAATGATTTACCTGTGTGCAACAATGTGGCATGAGACATGTGATGAAATGATCAAAATGTTTACATCACTGTTCAGGTAAAATAAAATGATAGTTTGGGAAACTGCAGTTGCTTCCTCAAAACATTTCTGTTTGATTAAAAATTGCAATTTGAAAAACAAGAGTGTTTGAAATTATTAGCAAAAAGCTATTTAGTGTTATTGTTTATACTGACATTAATTAAAATTGTTTCTCATTTAAAGACTGGACCAACACAGACCCAAACATAGTGCAAAGAAGGACAATTTCTGTTTTGAGTCACACATTTTTTTTGATGATGCTTTCATTGAAAAAGTTAATAAACAAACTGGCAAGAAGAAACTATATGTGAATGAATTTGCACAGTTCCTTGTGGAAGTTTTTGAAGAAGTATACAAGTAAGCATCACAGTTTAATAAGTCTTGATTTTCTATATGTTATATGGTAATATGGCAAATGAAATTTAATAGAGAAAAGTGTAAAGTATTGCATGCAGGCAATAAAAATGTGCATTATAAATATCATATGGGAGATAGTGAAATTGAAGAAGGGAACTATGAAAAAGACCTAGGAGTTTATGTTGACTCAGAAATGTCTTCATCTAGACAATGTGGGGAAGCTATAAAAAAGGCTAACAAGATGCTTGGATATATTGTGAGAAGTGTTGAATTTAAATCAAGGGAAGTAATGTTAAAACTCTACAATGCATTAGTAAGACCTCACCTAGAATATTGTGTTCAGTTCTGGTCACCTCGTTACAAAAAGGATATTGCTGCTCTAGAAAGAGTGCAAAAAAGAGCAACCAGAATTATCCCAGGTTTAAAAGGCATGTCGTATGCAGACAGGCTAAAAGAATTGAATCTATTCAGTCTTGAACAAAGAAGACTGCGGCAATCTGATTCAAACATTCAAAATCCTAAAAGATATAGACAATGTCAACCCGGGGGACTTCTTTGACTTGAAAAAAGAAAAAAGGACCAGATGTCATAAATGGAGATTAGATAAAGGGGCATTCAGAACAGAAAATAGGAGGCACTTTTTTACACAGAGAATTGTGAGGGTCTGGAACCAACTCCCCAGTAATGTTATTGAAGCTGACACCCTGGGATCCTTCAAGAAGCTGCTTGATGAGATTCTGGGATCAATAAGCTACTGACAACCAAACGAGCAAGATGGGCTGAATGGCCTCCTCTCGTTTGTAAACTTTCTTATGTTCTTCTTATGTTCTTAATAATGACTCACCTTAGAACTGTAAGTTGCATGCAATTACGATGGAAACTCCTTCATAGCTTACCATACACAAAACAAGAAATAAACATTTAAAGTTTTGGTTCTTTAAATGCAATGTTCCATTAGTGAAATATCCGATTCCGTATCATAAGATATTCTGCACTAGTACTGCGTGCAGCATAGTATTACTTACATAAGACATTCCCTAAAATGACTTCACAATAAATACCACAAGTTACCAAAATTACGATATGAACTCTATATGGTAAGATACCTGTTATCTAATCACATATAAGCATAGAATTGTACTCTATCTTGGGTTTACCTCTAGGTAAACCTGATAAGCATTTGCTTCATACTTGCGTGTGTAGACCAGCTTTCTCCTCTGAACAATTTGAAGAACATAGTATCGCACTACCAGTTTCGAAGCAATGTTTTAAGACCAGGAACCGTGGTAAACCCACTTGACAGCTTTTCAACCATTTTGAAGGGGCTTTGAGTGGCTAAAACTCTTGTCTTAAGGGATTTGGAACAGAGGAAGGCCAGAGAGAGTTTCTGATTAGCTAGTCATACAGTATCAGAGCCCACATTTCCTTTGAAATGAAGGTGCGAAGCTCAGCCTCAGAGTAAATTACCATGATAATTGCTGGAAAACTAGTCAGTCTCCCCATGCTCTGCAGACTGAGTGAGTTACCTTGATTAATTTGCAGATTTAACTTGATTACTCAGAATACCCATCTAAACTGTTAGAAATAAGCCAATATGACTTACAGTAAGTAGCACTATTCTAATAGTAAGATTTTTAGAAAACACCACCTAGAATATTGTCATGTTGTCAAGTACATTTAAAATGTATTGGAAGGATTATTACACCACCTATAATTATTTTGTTATGTCTTACATGTGCTGAATACTGCATTCAGTAACCAGTATTTATCTAACCGCCTCCAGATCATCATGTTTTGAACCCTGTGCCCCTGTAGAAATACAACAGCCAATGGTACAGATCTCATTTTTTGTGCAAACCATTTAGGATTTAGGCAAGGATAGAATGGTATGTGTGCATCTTTTAATGAACATTCATGTAATCACATTTATTGTGACTGACTTCATTCGTTTCTGTTTAGGGGATTTTGTAAAGATAATTCATCATTCAAAGACCAAAATACTCAAAATGGAGAACACAAAATCATGCCAACTCCTTACGGGGGCCGTCTCTGTTATGTGCTGCCACATGGCAACTGTTTGTATGTCCACTTTAAGAATAAACAGAGGATCCGCCACAAAAAGAGATGGTCACAGGTACATTAAGCAATAATTTAAAACAATTGTAGCTGGATATGATTTCGTACTTTGTTAAGTACGTCATCAGAAAAAAAAATATATATATATATATATATATATATATATATGGGTAGGAAATGTTATTATTAAAAGCAATGATCATGTTTGAGATTTCAATCACATTTTACACCAATATCTGTGTGCTTTCTTCTCTGTAATTTCAATTATGGTAACTTTTCAAATTATTAATATTATTAATATTGCTATGTTTTCAGGTCATGTACCTTTACTATTTGCTTGGGTGGAAGCTCACCAGGAAATATTTTACAAGTCTTGAGAAAGGTGAAAGCCAGAAAAACTTGGAACGAAGGCTAAAGGTAAAAACATTACAAAACACAGACTTATTATTATTTATTTCTTAACAGACGCCCTTATCCAGGGCGACTTACAATTGTTACAAGATATCACATTATTATTTACACATTATTTTTACATACAATTACCCATTTATACAGTTGGGTTTTTACTGGAGCAATCTAGGTAAAGTACCTTGCTCAAGGTTACAGCAGCAGCGTCCCCCGCCTGGTATTGAACCCACGACCCTCCGGTCAAGAGTCCAGAGCCCTAACCACTACTCCACACTGCTGAACTGTTGTACAATAATCTCTTTATAGTTGGTAAACCAGTGGTTTATGTCTTTTAACAGAAAGAGAAACATAACACCTACCTTCTAGCCTTGGATGGTGATGTAGACTTCCAGCCCTCATCAATAATGCTCTTGATCGACCGTCTTAAAAAGTATCCCAAAGTAGGAGCTGCCTGTGGAAGAATTCACCCAACAGGGTTTGGTATGAAGAGATTACATGTATGCTCATTTAGGGATAGATTATCAACACTTCTCTCCAAATTGTTATTAGCACATTTTAAGTAGTTATGGAACTTTAAAAAGCAGACAGGGAAAAGCAAAGCTTCATTGTGGCATTCTGTTTCAGGTCCCATGGTATGGTATCAGAAATTTGAGTACGCCGTTTGTCACTGGCTTCAGAAGACAGCCGAGCATGTTTTTGGATGTGTGCTCTGCAGTCCCGGGTGCTTCAGTTTGTTCAGGGGAGCTGCCCTCATGGATGACAATGTGATGAAGAAATATACTACACAAGCCACAGAGGCAGCCCACTATGTGCAATATGATCAAGGTAAAAATATGTACAGTATATTTAAAGTACTTTTGAAATGTTAAGAAACTAGGGGTTATATTTTTAAAGCATTTACTCCAGACTTTAATTAACTAATATGTTTGAGAGGGAAAAAAAACACAGTTATATTATCCAAAGATTATTGGTGAGTAACTATTCTGGAATCTGGAATGTGCAGTTATCTTAATTAATGCATTCTGCTTCTTGTTTAGATTGACTTTTTGTATCATTTTCTGCTTGTCTCATCCTAGTAACTTTTCAAAAGTTTAAAGCACCTTGTGGCCTTGTGAACAGGATGGCTGCAGGGGTGACATCAGACCAGAAACACAGACTCAGGAAGTAGCAGGGCGAAACTGAGGCGCTACGGCATTCAGTTATTTTATTAAATAATAAAACAAACAAAAGATTTAAACAAACACAAAAGACACAAAACAAAAGGCGCATTGGCCAAACAAATAAACAATAAACTGACAACAAATAAGTCTCGTGCTGGTGTTTTAAACCAGCACGCTTAGCAATCGTTATATTCTTTACCTCCTGTCTCTGCTCTCGTTCTCTACTCCGAACCCTCTTTCCCGGAACAAAGACAGCGGCAGGCTTTTATATTCTGGCCGAGGGGTTAACTAGCTATTAATTATCTTATTACCCCTCGGCCATAGTCTGCATGAGTTTAATAAGGATGCGTGACTGTCAGCTAGTTAAATAATCAGTAGCTGATCAGTCACGCATCCTCACGAGGTTTTAAAATCAAAAACACAAAACAATAAGAAATAATGGCGGCGGCTTTATATCTGCACCACAAACAATAACAAGACAAATCATAATAAAACAGCACATATATATATATATATATATATATTACTGAATTACAAATGGTACATTGAAATTTCGTTCTATTTGATATTTTATTTTAAAACACTGAAACTCAAAATCAATTATTGTAAGGTGACATTGGTTTTATGTTGGGAAATATTTTTAAGAAAAATAAAAAACTGAAAGCTCCCAGTTTACACCGATGAAAGTAATTGCCCTAACGAGGACACAATTACCTTACCATTGGCCTCCACCTGTGAACCATTAAAGTTGCTATCACATTTTCTGGCTAAAAACCCCACTGTTGAAGGAGCATTGGTCAGGCTGTGAATCTGAAGGAAAATGAAGACCAAAGAGCATTCTACAGAAGTTAGAGATAAAGTAATACAAATGCATAGATTAGGGAAAGGGTACAAAATAATATCCAAGTGTTTGGATATCCCAGTGAGCACAGCTGGATCAATAATCAGGAAGTGGAAGCTGCATCACACCACCCAGGCACTGGCAAGAAAAGGCCGTCCCTCAAAACTCGGCGCTCAAACAAGGAGACTTGTGAGAGAAGCCGCAGAGAGGCCAACAATCACTTTGAAGGAGCTACAGAGTTCAGTGGCTGGGAGTGGAGTAATGGTGCACCAGTCAACCATATCAAGAGCTCTGCTTAACACTGGCCTATATGGGAGGGTGGCCAGAAAGAAGCCGTTACTCAAAAACTACCATCTGAAAGCACGTCAGGAGTTTGCCAGAAAGCATGAGAGTGACCCAGCTGCGATGTGGGAAAAGGTTTTGTGGTCAGATGAGACCAAGATAGAGCTTTTTGGCCAAAACTCAAAGCGCTATGTGTGGCACAAACCTAACACTGCCCATGCCTCAAGACACACCATCCCTACAGTGAAGTATGGTGGTGGCAGCATCATGCTGTGGGGATGCTTCTCATCAGCAGGGACTGGGCATCTTGTTAAAATTGAAGGAAGAATGGAGCAACAGGGAAATACTGCAAGAGAACCTGCTTCAGTCCACTAAAAAACTGAAGCTTGGGAGGAAATTCACCTTTCAGCAGGACAATGATCCCAAGCACAAGGCCAAAGCAACATTATTATTATTATTATTATTATTATTATTATTATTATTATTATTATTTGTTTATTTAGCAGACGCCTTTATCCAAGGCGACTTACAGAGACCAGGGTGTGTGAACTATGCATCAGCAGCAGAGTCACTTACAATTACGTCTCGCCCAAAAGACGGAGCACAAGGAGGTTAAGTGACTTGCTCAGGGTCACACAATGAGTCAGTGGCTGAGGTGTGATTTGAACCGGGGGCCTCCTATTTACAACATTGGAGTAGTTCAAGAACAAAAAGGTGAATATCCTACAGTGGCCCAGTCAAAGTCCTGATCTCAATCCCATTGAGAATCTGTGGCACTATTTGAAAATTGCGGTCCACAAGCGTCGTCCAACCAACCTGAACAACCTGAAGCAAATCTGCCAAGAAGAATGGGCCAAAATCACTCTGACACTGTGTGCAAAGCTGGTACATACTTACCCCAAAAGACTTAAAGCTGTTATTTCAGCGAAAGGTGGCTCTACCAAATATTAATGTGTGGGGGTTGAATACTTATGCAAGCAAGATATTTCAGTTTTTTATTTTTCTTAAAAATATTTCCCAACATAAAACCAATGTCACCTTACAATAATTGATTTTGATTTTCAGTGTTTTAAAATAAAATATCAAACAGAACGAAATTTCAATGTACCATTTGTAATTCAGTAATATGAGAGAATTGGTCAGGGGTCTGAATACTTTTGCAAGGCACTTGTGTATAATAGTACAGTCTACCCCACTTAAGTGTATGTCGTTTAAGCGTATATCCCGCCTAAGTGTTTTAGATCATGGGTTCCCACTTTTTTACCTGAGGCACACCTGTTTAGCTGCATTAGGTACTGCGGTCCACTATTAGCACTCCTTGGGAAAATGTCAAATTAAAAACATTTTAAACATTTTATATGTTTAAACCTGTGACATTATAAATAAACCTAATCTAAACTGTCCTTTATTCATCTTAATAAATATAGTGGAAGATGGAAATCACACAAAATATGCACTGAGTGAAAATAACGCTTTTTGAAACACTTTAATTTTAGTAAATAAAATAAACTGCAAAAACTAAACAGACTTTTTTTATCAAACCTTTCAATTAGGTAACTTTGTATAATTGAACATTTTAGAAATGCACTTATTTTTCTTGGTCATCATCAAACAAGAAAGAAGTGCATGTCTCGTATTATTCCCATTAATAATTACCTGAACAGGAATCACTTTTGGGTATAACCAGTACAACATAACTCGTAAATCCTTATTTCTGAACACTAACTAAAATGTCCACTCGTTACCTCTCACGCTGAACTGTCATGCACAAAAAAGGCGATTGCGCACAATATAGATGGAAACGAGAGCCTTGCTTAAGTTACTTTTTTCGCCACTACTCTGTACAAACAAATACAACTTGCAAATTCACCCAAAAAAAATAATAATAAATTGCGGAGCGCAGCTGCGCCACTTAACCAAAAGAAAACTTATGAAAATAAATACATCTGCAGCAAAATTTTTAATCAGTCAGAAAACTTTTTTTATTATTATTATTATTTTCCAACAAAACATATTCTAGGGTTATTTTAAGACAACTGTGAACGAGCCAGTAATCAATCAAATAGCAGTATATCCAAACATTTTAATAAATCAACTACTGGTATGTAACAAGATTTATCAGTTGCATTAATAACTTGATTTAGTTAATATTGAAACATACATCAACATAATTAGTCACAAAAACGTATTCCTCAATTGCATTTTTAAATGAATGTTATCAAGTACAAAAGTTAGTATGAAAACGTTTCTACAAAAGAAAAAACCCATTCCAGCACCTCAAAACTGAGCCCATGGTACGGGCAGCAGTGTGGAGTAGTGGTTAGGGCTCTGGACTCTTGACTGGAGGGTTGTGGGTTCAATCCCCAGTGGGGACACTGCTGCTGTACCCTTGAGCAAGGTACTTTACCTAGATTGCTCCAGTAAAAACCCAACTGTATAAATGGGCAATTGTATGTAAAAATAATGTGATATCTTGTAACAATTGTAAGTCGCCCTGGATAAGGGCGTCAGCTAAGAAATAAATAATAATAAAATGCATTCAAGCTCCTGTAGTTGCCTTTTTTGTTCTTTATACTTTGCAAAACGTATTCTTTGGTAGCGGACTCGACATATTGTAATTTTAATACTGAACACACTTTTTACATCTGCCAGCAAAGCGATCACATGACCTTAACACTGCCCTATTGTCAGATCTCTCGCTGTACATCCTGCCTACAGGTAGGCAGTCTGTTAGCTCTGATTTGTGAATTTCTGCTTTGATTGACAGTCCGCCAATACTGTCTTGCTACACTTTATTTTCTACAGGTACAGCTGCTATTAATAGAAAAAAATACATAGTATGCCATTGCTCCTGGGCCGCGGACCACAGTTTGGGAACCCCTGTGTTAAATCACAAACCTGCTTAAGTGTATAGATAGTTGTGAAAAATATGTTATACCGTTAAGTGGGTTAAACTGTAACAGATACTCCTATGATTCAAATATTCAACACAATCCTACCCTCTACAGTATTTGTTTATGATACATAGTTTGCTGTGTCACCTTATAGACCAGGGGTGACAACACAAAGTTCCTGGAGGGCCGCAGTGTCTTCTGGTTTCCATTCCACCCGAGCTCTCAATTACTCAACTGGTCTAGTTATTTGATTAATTGGACAAATATAGCACTTCTCTCCAGGCCTCAAACTGTTTTATAGGTAGTGTACCTTGAATCAAGTGCATTGTTTTAAATCATCAGCTTTCAAAGACATTGACAAAATATTGAGCATGTCC
Source organism: Acipenser ruthenus (assembly GCF_902713425.1). Lineage (NCBI taxonomy): Eukaryota > Metazoa > Chordata > Actinopteri > Acipenseriformes > Acipenseridae > Acipenser > Acipenser ruthenus. The sequence continues at coordinate 14,558,781 of NC_081194.1, forward strand.
AATTGAACAAACAATTACATAAATTAATTTAGAGCTTAAGTTGGAATGAAAACCGGAAGAGCCAGCGGCCCTCAAGGACTGGAGTTTGACACCCCTCTTATAGATCAGACAATTCAGAATATTAGTATACAGAATTTTAAAAAGTGAATAAAAAACACAGACTCTGTAGACTTAATGTACCGTTTTCCCATTGATTTTTCTTCTAAAAGGTGAGGACCGCTGGCTGTGCACCCTGCTTCTTCAACAAGGCTGGCGAGTGGAGTACAATGCAGCTTCTGATGCCTACACCAATGCCCCTCAGGAGTTTCATGAGTTTTACAACCAAAGACGCCGATGGGGACCTTCTACCATGTTCAATATTATTGATTTTCTGAATACTCACAAACAAACAAAAAAAAAAAATCCCAGTATATCCAGACTGTACATCTTATATCAGGTTATATATCTGATTGCCAGCATTCTTGGACCCGCCATTGTTTGCCTTATGATTTCAGGTAAAACACCTATTTTATGATAACTATTGCAGAAGTTCAGGATTTTAACTGGAGTCTTGTATAGAACAATTGCAAAAAATATTGTTTTATTTTTGTGCAGGATGCTTCTCATTCATCTTCAACTGGGATCCAAATCTCTGCGTTTTCCTAGCGACTCTTCCCCCTGCTCTGTACATAGTGGTCTGCTACAAAGTTAAAACTGACATCCAAATCATAATTGCTGCCATTTTAAGTACAGTGTATGCATTTTTAATGTCAGCAACTGTCATAGCAATTATAGGTAAGTACAGTAAAAGTTATTACACAAAATAAATATAGTACAATGATGAATGTCATGTACCTTGATCCATGCTGATCACTTTTCAATAGCAAGATTAAGGGCACAAAAGGTTTGATTGATGGGATTATTTAAAAAGATGTAACCCCTTTTAATGATAAGGTTAATTATAATTGGAACATTCTCCCGTTTTTTTTTTTCTTTTAGGGGAAATGGTCAAGCAACAAACATTTATGACACCCAGTGGCCTGTTCTTAATATTTTTAGGCATACTGTTTACAGTAACCGCTCTGCTGCACCCCCAGGAATTTCATCTAGTTATTTATGGATTTCTTTACATAATTTGCATCCCAAGTGGGTATTTGCTACTAAATATATACTCGGTAATGAACTTGAATAATGTTTCCTGGGGAACAAGAGAGGTGGCAAGCAAGAGTCAGCAGCAAAATAAAGACACCAAAAATCACAACATTTTAGATAAGAATTGCATGTGCTGTGGCTGGGATACTAAATTCAGAATCAGTAAGTACCAGAAAATAACATCTTCCACCGAGCAGCAACAACCTCTACTGCCTCAGAATGAAAGGTACCTTTTGCTGCTTTCTATCTATGATGTCATCTGTCAAAATGTATAATCTGTTTCCTCAATGAGTTTCAGCTGGTGAAATATTTACCACTGCGTGAGGCATTTGCCAGAACAGTTGTGTAGATGTAGTTTTACCTGTTGAGTCTATGGAGTTATGGAAAGTAAAGAAATAACTTATGCATACATACAGATAGACATGCAGAGATGTCTGTGAATCACACTTTCTTCTGCAAAAGATGATCAGGAAGCACCAGGCAACATTATTCTTTTTTAGACAGCTGCTAATAATTTCATCCACATGTTTCTGTTTTAGCCAAGATGAAGAAGTTCAACCCCCTGTGGAAATAGATGCTACTGCAGAAGAATGTAAGTACCATACGTGGAATGTGTATGCGTAAGCTTATTTATAAAAAGTTTTCATGCACTAACTGTGCAACGTTGTGAAGGTGTATGTGATCATTTTACTGGAGCCAAGCTTGGTAAAATAACAATTATATTTGCCTTGTTTGCATTCAGGGGTAGATTTGATTTAACTTTTTTTTACATTAATCTATAATCTAAGGGTTAGATTTTCAAAATTCTTTACTCTGAATAGTCCTTATTATAATTCTTTAAAAAATGAAAACTGCACCCAATAAAGTAACCAAACCAGAAAAAAATACATTATAAAATACATTAATTTAGGGGACTGTATGTAGTTATTATTTCATTGTTGTAATGGGTATTTTTTTTTTTTGCTTTGAGAATTTGGAGTAAATGTTTTTGACAATCTTGACCTGCAGTAAATGTAAATGTATATATTCTCTGTCATCACCAATGTAAATGGTTTCTTTATTTGAGGCTGGATTCATCAACTGCAAGAGAAGTCTGGCGAAATTGAAATTGTTGAAGATAGACTTGATGATGTGAGTTCACATATTTTTAACCACTGTCAAGCTATTACGAGTGAGTGTTTTAACGAGAAATGTTTATATATTGGGATTCATCAGAATCATCTTGTTCTCTGCGACCAGCAACACTGCTGTACTGTATCTCTGGAACTCTTACTCAAGCTGACTGAATGGGTTACTGTCACACTAATGTATGTCATTGTCCTACATGTAAAGATGTGTTGATTAGATTTGGGGTGAGATCTAAAAAAGAAGAATGACTGGCTGGTAGCCATATCCCCCCCCTTTGCATTTATACAATATTAAATTATTTGCCTTCACATTTTAGTGACATTTTACAGTTTATTTGAAGGTATGGTAATTATCTGCCTGTGAGATATACTATACTGCTGACAGGGATATTCTTGTCTCCATTTCTCACACCCATGTCTTGATAACAACTCATCCAATTGTCATTCTTTAGCAAAAGCTACTGAAGGTTTTATGTAGACTAGGCTTCTTTTACTTAGTATGGTACTAGCAACTGATGCGTTGCAGAAATTATATTATTGAGTAGGAGTGCCTTGTAACCTTGTGAAAGAATACACATGGCCATCACAAACACTCGTATCCAGCTTGTGTTTATTAATGCTGGCTGTGAGTAAAGATTCTCTCTAAGTACTGTAGGTGTAGAAAGGGCTACTGTCATTTGTTTGGAGGAGACAGCATATTAATGTCTTTTCCTTTTCATTTGTTAATTTTTTCTCCAGGATGAAATACCTTTTTGGGAAGGGCTCATACAGGAGTACTTAAAACCCATTAAGGAAGATAAGGCCAAGCAAGACCAACTAACACAAGAGCTTGGATCCCTCAGAAATAAGGTATGGTTCTTAAAAATGACCTCAGGGTTTGTGACTCTGAAACCCCTACCAAAAAAATAAACAGTGAACAATAAGATATATGTATATATATATAAGTTTTGTTTGGGGTTGAGTTGGGTGCTCAGTTATAAACCCCTAACCTTGCACTTTAATAACTTTGGCGGGGTTTGTCGGAATTGCCCACAAATTTGAATGTTCCATTGACTTGCAATGTTGTGAAAGCGTAAAGAGTTTCATGAAGACACCTTGTGTGGTTTAAAAGTTTTTCCCCCTATACTTAACATGGGTTTCATTTCAATTCGAAGACGACCACCAACGAACATTATGTATGGGATAATGTATACCAGAGCCTTCCTGAGGGAGTAGGAATGGCAGCATATGAGGGATGCACTAGCACTGTCTAACCCAGGGGTTAGCGGTGTGAACTTACACCTTCAAGGACCCTCGTGCCTAATGAAGGCAGGGCAGGTTCTACCACATTAAGGTGGTAGAACCTGGAGAAGGTATGCGGCGTAGCCCAGCTAGCCACAGTACAAATATCAGACATCGAGGCCCCTCTGAAGGGGGCCCAAGATGTAGCCAACCCTCTAGTGGAGTGTATGGCTACCCTACCAGGTGGGGGCAAGGCAGCACCATTATACGCAGTCGAGACTGTGTCCACAATCCAATGTGACAGACGCTGCTTAGAGAGGGGCTGTCCTAGGGTCCGTGTCCTGTGACAGACAAAGAGCTGGTCAGATTGACGCAGAGGTCTTGTCCTATTCACGTAGCATCTCAATGCCTGCACCGGGCAGAGGAAATTCAATCTCTCATCCTCTGCTGAAGCAAACGGAGGTGGATGGAAGGACTCCAAGTCCACAGACTGATTAATGTGGATCACAAAAAACCCAAAAGAATGTGCCTTAGACCTTAAGGATCTCGTTATAGAAGACCTTACAACTGTCGAGTTACTATACATTTTGTGACAGAAAAAAACCTTGGAAAGGCCTAGCATTTTGGAAAGTAACCAAGTATCACTGCCATTTTCAGATTGTTGCTGTACTCTTTAGTTTTAACCATTTTTGTTGCTTTTTTGAATCACAAATTTCCAATTTATTTTTCAGCACTTGATGATTATGTATTTATATATTCTATAATTATCATTAGGTGCTGGTTTTCAATCATGATAATTATTGTCAATAATTACCAACAAATGGGTTTCATATGAAATATGTTGATTGCACAAATACTGGTCAAAGTATGACATTAGTTTTTGCATATTATTTTTTATTTTATGTATGTTATGTAATAATGTGTTGTTTTATTATAAAGCTGAATCTCTAATTTTATCAGTAGAACAATTGGAAATTACTTTCTTTGTGGTTTTTCTTTTTTTTTTTTTTTTTTAAACTGCCCACATAGTTTTGTCTGCGACTGTATATATATATTAACCGATTCAGCTCCAGGACGCACGCATGTATGTGAAATGAAAGAGCACTTGCAGTACCATACCGTACCTGCGCAAGTGAAAGTTTGCTGTTTATTCTATCAATCTGATCTCTTTGTATACATGCCTGTCAGGCGGTGAGTGGTGTGGGTGACAAAGTGAATGACCAAACAGTCTTATAATTACCAACCGTTTTTAAAGGAAACTGATAAGAAAATATACAGTATAATTTGAAATGCATTAAGGTGAGTAACAAACTGACTCCATTGTGATTTAGCAGTTGGTTCAAACAATTTTTTTTTTTTTTGGATGATAATAATAATAATAATAATAATAATAATAATAATAATAATAATAATAATAATAATAATAATAAATACAAATTTCACAGCATTCCAGGGTGCTTTACAAAAGAATTATAAATCTATAATTAAAACCAAGATTAACTAAGATTACATTTTTAATCGCGATTATTTTTTTTAATCGCTTGACAGCCCTAATAGAAATATAGAGATATAGAGATATATTTTTATTATTACTTGAGTCAATTATATTAACAGTCTGGACCGTAACACTGAATGACACTAACTACCTTTTTATTCTTTTTCAGGTTGCCTTTGTATATTTTTTCATCAATGCTTTATGGCTAATTTCAACATGTATCATCCAATCTGTTGGTTTATATGTCAGCATAAAATTCAAAGAGTTGAATGCAAATGGACCTCTTGCTGAAGATGGAATCATGCATTTAGAGCCAATTGGATTGTTGTTCATTGTGACTGTTGCTGGCTTGCTGATTGTGCAGTTTCTTGCCATGATTTACCACAGGTATATAATAATAATAATAATAATAATAATAATAACAACATCCAATTACTATTTTGTTAAACAATAAACAAACAAAGCCCAAATCATAATGTAATAATATGCTGCATGTTAAGTAGTCATTTGCAAACATTAGTATTCTAGGTGACATATACAGATAAAGAGGGATACTAATAATAATGGTGGTATTAGCTTTTCCCCCCAAAAAACTGATGGATTTTTTTGTTTCAATTCTTTATGTTCTTTGATTCCAACATGATTGCACAAATGCTGGCATAAACACATATTGTAACTTATGCCTACCTCAATTGATTACATCAGCACAACCTTTTGGTGTAAAAATGTCTTTAAATGTTTATATCTGTTCATGAGGCCAACAAATGAATTAAAATAAGGTATTTTGTTCAGACTAGAGCACCTAGGTTTGTAGCCTGGTTGTTAAAGTCATACAAACCCTTACTGGATCTTACCTTGTCTGTTTCAGACTCAGCGCACTGACCCATCTGATGGCCTACATTGGAACAGAAGAAACAAAACAAAAGCCAAAATATGAACTCTTGGACCCGGCCTCTGAATTTGCTTAATATTCTTTTTCTTTTTTGTTTTTAATCCTTGGTATTTTAAGCATAATCATCATTTATTACTGTTTGTGTACAATGGATATTTGGCATATTTTATATTTGGGACTGTCCACGAGTAACCTGAACAAAGTGGAATTTCTGAAATGAGAGATGTTCTTGGGGTGTGCACAGATAATACTTCCCTACTAAAACAGTAAGCTTAAAATTCCATCTTAGAGACAGTCATGCCAAATATCAATGAGTGCAGGAGTTTAGAAAAATGATTTATTTTTTATATTTTAATCTTAGACTGGGACTTGCACATCATTATGGGTATGTACATACAGTACTATACTATGTAACATGAATTCTGGATTATATATGGATCTTTAAACAAATACATGTGTAGAAGAAAGGATTATTCTCCTGTGATAACAAATATGAAATAAATAGAAACAATGAAACATACTGCATTCAAACTTGTTGTTTTGTGATAAATGTAGAACGATAGGGAAATATGCATTTTTTTCAATCATCATTACTACATTAGCAGTCTAATGTAATGCAGCACTTGACCATGTACCACCCCCCCTCGCAGCCCACCCAACTAAAGTTTTTATAACAGAAGAAACAATATATTAGGACATTATTATATGTTATTCATTTAAATGCAAAAGTTTAGTCAAGTTTTTTTTTTTCTGAATAAGATACTACTGTAGAATTTTGAGTACCTGAGGTTCTAAATTTGCAGGACCTGTGTGGTTTTGTACAGAGCAAATAAGAAGCTTTTTCTTTGCAACATTCTAATTGAATATAAAACAACATATGAAATGCCAGAATATAGACACTATGCTTAGTTTTAAATCCTAATCTATTAAACTTGAATTTTAACAGTGATAATATTATCCAAATACTGAGAAGGCAAGAGTGCTTGCATACTGTGGCAGGGCATAGCCCTGCGCAGGGAAAATGTGTGTTTGTGGCAGGGAGAGAGTTAAAATCTCCCTACCAAACTAAATTGTTAATTATTTTATTGTTTAATTATCACCTGCACCTGGTAATTATTGTAAATTAGTGCCAGGTGCAGGGTTTAAAAAGCGTGCAGGCAGTTTGTCCTGGGCTGCTGTGTGTGAAGAAGCCCGCTTGATAGTGTGCTCAAGTGTATAGAAAGAAAAAGGTATTGTGTATGGCCTTTTTGTGTGTTTTGTGTAGGAAACTGTGTTTTTGTTTTGTTTGGTTGATTTTGTTTTAACAGGTAAACAGCTTAGCTGTACTGTGTGAGTTAGGTTCCTGTTTATGTTTGGTTCGTGTTCAAAAAGCAACCGCGCTAAAACTGCAAGTCTCTGTGTCGGGTCAGTGGTTTTTTGAAGGGGCAACAAACCTGAGAGTTGCAGCTCGGTTTACAATACATAAAGTTGTGTCTGATATTATTGTAGAATCACATTCAGCAATAAAATGGTCCTTATGGGCCTGGATGAGGGAGGGCAAGGATTGGTGTGCATCAAGAGCCAGGTGCACACCTTCCGTCTGCAGACCCTGCAGAGATACCTGTACGGCCCCCAAATAGTGTGCGCTGGCCTCCCTCTTGCGCCAGCTGCGCAGCCTTGGTTATGTTCTGGATCGTTGTACGGGGAATCCAGGACCTGCTAAAAACCTGGAGGATGTTATCAGTGAGCCAAGACTCTATTCCGACCAAGGGGGAAGCATACCTTCTGGAGCCCCTGCTGCACAACCCCCATCTTGTGCACAGGTGTTGGTATCCCTCGCAGTGTGGAAGCAGATGGTCTCGGCCAGAGTGACCAGAGTCTGGGATCTCCTGGATCATGAACGATCGCAGTGACTGGATCCCGAGGTGCTCGTCACCAGAGTGCCTCCATGGACTGTCAGGGCGGCCCACCGCGTGATCCACGAATGCAAAGCAGTCTTGTAACCAGACTCTGTCAGGTATACTGAGGGAGTCCTTAGGACTGGAGAGCCAACATCACTTCCCGCCCCCAGAGCTCTGTTCCTGCTTATAGAACCAAAGGCACAGGACCCTCCTCAGCCTCCCCTCGAGAACAGCCTGAGCAGGATCTCAGACTCTTTCCACTCCGTGCTGAGGAGATCCCTGTACGCGGTGATGGCTCCACACTCTCCATTTCCTCGCCCTTGTCTCCCACCGGGACACAGCTTGGCAGGAGCCCCTCCAACCCCCGGAGGGCGAGAGTCCACAGTGGGAAGCCCTGCACAGAGTAGTCGCGTCAGGGGAACTCCTGCACTCCGACTCCGACACTGCATGAACTTTCTGCGGTCAGTCCGAGTCGGTATTCCACAACTATTATTTGTACCAGACTGCAGCCGTTCTTCCTCTTCCTGAAACCTCCTGCTACAGTGCTGCTGCAGCTACAGGCACTGAAATGATTTTTTTTCTCATTTTCTCCCCAATTTGGGAAGCCCAATTTTTTTTATTTCAACCCTGGTCACTGCTCGGAAGAGACGAAGACACATGCGTCCTCCAAAACATGTGCCGTCAGCCGTCCGCTTCTTTTCACTCTGCAGGTCCACCATGCAGCCACCTCAGAGCTACAGCGTTGGAGGACCACGCAACTCCAGGCAACTTACAGGCAGGTCTGCAGGCATCCAGCTAGTCTATAAGCGTCTCGCTGGTGCATGGTGAGCGGAGGACACCCTGGCAGACCTAAGCCCACCCCCCCTGGGCAGAGCTCGGCAAAATCAGCACCACGCCCTGGGAACTCCTGTCCACGGTCAGCAGTGGAATATCCTGGACTTGAACCAGCGATCTCCAGGCTGTAGGACGCATCCTTTACCGGATGCGCCACTCAGAGGGCCCATTGGGCTGTCAATATTTGATGACGAGTCTGCCACCTCTCCTGTGTCACCCCCAGTGCACTGGATTTTCTCTTTGAGATCCAGTCGTCCTCCTGGTGTCATCCGGCTACATCTCCAGCTGTTTCCTGGTCTATGGACACCCTATATAGGGTGCACAATGCGGAGAAGCTGGGCCTGGCCCAGTTTCCACCAGTGGAGGCTTCTATTTCTGCATAGGCCCCTAAATTAGCGCTCCTGTGCTATCTGCCCCAACAAGCAGTGCCTGGTCTTGGAGTTGATCCTAAAGTGTGCCTATTCAGCCAGTGGGGCAGTGTCACCAGAAGGGAGGTCTTAACCACGGATGCGTCCAGCGTGGGCTGGGAAGCTGTGTGGAATGGCAGGGGGACACAGGGGATGCGGAACCCCCCTTGGCAGGGTTTCAACATCAATATTCTGGAACTGTAGGCAGTTTATCTGGTCATGCAGAATTTTTTGCAGGAGGTTCGAGGGAGACATGTGCTTGTCTGTATGGACAACACAACAGTGGTGGCCTATATTAGCCACCAGGGCAGCCTCAGGTCTCCCAGTCTCCATCGCGTGGCCTGCAAGATTTTGTTCTGGGCACATGGGAACCTCCTCTCACTGCGGGCAGTACATCTGCTCAGGGTGATGGATCTCTTGCCTCCCAGGAATCAACCCTCTGTCCCCTCTGGCTCTCCATAATAGGAGGCGGGGACCCGCTGGTGTTAGATGCCTTGGCACACCAGTGGCCGAGGCAACTGTTATATGCCTATAGTAGCCCCTTATTGGCCCAGGAGACTGGTTTTAAACCCTGATGCAGCTCCTGAGCGGCCAGCCGTGGAGACTGTCCAAGCGCTGTGAGCTGCTCAGTCAGGCACTGGGGACCTTATGTCATATCGACCCATCAAGCCTGTAGCTCGGGGTCTGGGCTTTGAACAGCTGCATTTGAGCCGTTTGGGTCTATCCAATAAGGTTGTTGACAAAATACCACAGCAGCGTCCACGCATTCCCAGTACGGGTACAAGTGGAGCGTCTTTCAGACATGGTGTCTGCCTCATGGGTTCAACCCCACGATTTGTCTTGTGACAGTAATACTGCAATTTTTGCAGGACCTGTTTGATGAGGGGAATCTCCCTCTATATTAAAGGTCTATCTGGCAGCCATTCAGCTTGTCATGTCAAAATTGACTTGGTATCCCCAGGAGCTCACCTTCCTGGCTGGACAATTTTTGAAAGAAATAGAAATGTATCCATTAACCTTCATGATCATTGCGTCCACAATTGCAGCAGGCTTGACGGAAAAATGACAATGAGATCTGTGTGTGCAGTCCATTTATGTCCTCAGGGGTGGGACATGACTGTGTCACAGGCTGTGCTAGCAGATTTGATATATCTAATTCAGGTTTCGGGTCTTTAAGAGGTAAATACCCATTCAGTAATGGTTACATTTTTATTTCAGGGAACCAGGGTTATGATAATAACCTAATGTTTTTTTTTTATATATATATATATATTTGTATTTGTAAAACAAATCTTGCTCAATGAATTAGGTTTAAAAGAGTTTACTTAAACTTTGTAATGAGTGGCTCAAGCCTGGTATTGTCGGTAGCCCACAGCCATAACAGCTATGCTAATTTAAATGCTACAATTTTTTGGTACAAACGTGACTTTTGTCTCTTTGGTAAGTACCCATGATAGATGCTACTTCAAGCTAGCATACAATGAATTGCATCTTATTACTAAGGGACAGAAAAGAGTATTTTGTTTTTATTTGTCGTAGCTTCAATATTTTTTTTTTATATCGTTCCTTATAAAACACCTTAACTATAAGGCACTTTTTATGAGTCAAATGGTAATAATCTGAAACGCTGAATAAATGGTGTCACATAAAAAAAACTGAATGAAGAGGTCTCTAAACCCCTTGTACTGTAAGCTTCTTTGTTTCCTATTTGGTCAAAGAAGCCTGCCGGGGCTACTTCCAGCAGATCTCAGATAATGAAGTATTGCTTGGTATGGTCTTTATTTATAGAAGAAAGTTGCTTGAGGTTACGTCACAAACAGGATTTTCACTACCAAAGTCTCGTAAGCATAAGGTACGGCTTCTAGACATGTTTTCATGAATTTTTGAAGTTAGCGTGAGAAGGCGATTTACAATGTACAATGTGTTAGACGCATACTTCCTATAGCGCTTGGAATGCACGTGGTATGTGCACAGATGAAGACTGAGTGCCTCTCCCTTTTATTCATTTTAATTACCAAATGTTTGTGGTATTGTTAAATCATAAAAGCATAAGAAATTATTTGTATTTTGCAATGTTCCTCTGGTGACAGGCCTGAATTACTTACTTAAAGGTTCTAACAATTATTTTGTTTTCCAAGCAGTTCAGTTACGCTTCTACATTTTTGTGATGGGTGAGTTCAACAGGTTTGTCTGACCCCAGGTCATGTTGAATGCTTGCTCAACATGTTTTGTTTTTTGTTGAATAACATTGGTATAACCCCTATCACATGTCTGTACTTTTTTATATTCGGTAATAAGTAGAAGAATTACTTAAGCTGTAATGACCGATGTGCCCAGCCAAACTTTAGAGGTCATTATTTCTTATTATAAAACTTATAGATATTTTCTTAACAGAGTCCCTAAGCTGTGTAATCTTTCATAATGTATTAGAATATTGGGGACATCATACGATAAGCTAACTTTACACACAGCTTTAAAGGGCTTAAAAAAGTAAAGCACTTTTCAAGGTTTGGTACATGCAGTTCATTTGGGCGTCTACATTTTTGCAATTTGCAAGTTAAATAAGCAGATAATGACCATATGCTGCACCTTGAAACATTTGCAAGGTTCTATTGGGTACTGTATATAAAGAACTAAGTGCCCTGGTTTGAGGGTATTATTATGACTGTAAATCCCAGAAACTTAAAGTGAACTGGTGATCAGCAAGAGCTGAGAATTGGAGCACATTTACTGTTTTTTTAATGGAATGCATTATACATGGCATATAAATCTCATTATTTACTTGTGATTATTATTTTATCTGATTAGAGACCCAGCACAGTGAAAATTCTGTCACCACCACATGTCTATTTTTACAGTAAATAAATAAACTGCTTTGAGTTGCATTGTGATTCCATCCAGTCACTGTTCATTTTTATAAAACATATTGGCAGTTCAGGGTCACAGCACTAAAATGCAACCAACAGAGTACAAGAAACTTAGTTATATTAATCTATGTGGCAATCAATACATTGAATCAATTGAATAGAAGGCTCACAGCACAGCATATTTGAAGTTATGCAACCAACATACAGTCCTAAAGATTTGTTTTATTCACATCAATAAAGAAAATAAAATACTGAGGTTAGGTAAGGACTAACCTGGGAAGTATCTGTCTGAAATCATCAGGCACTTGAACAATAGGCTTCCCAGTCCTGTAAGATCAAGGATCTGATTACCAGGCCAAAATGACTGAGTGCAAGTGCACTAAAAACAGAACAGTAAGATCCAATACAGTAGTGTATTAGAAAACATTCTGTGGTTGTTCTAAACAGATCAGTGTAAAAAAAAATCTATTTAAATAAGTATAATTTGTGACAAAGCTTGCCCTGGGCGTGTACCCTGAACACAATTCAGGATCTTCCACACTCTCTCAGTGATAAATCAGGACTCTGAGAACAGTAAGTAAAGTATAAACATTTTTTTAGCACAGTCCACACGATCAAATCTGACCAAGAGAATACAGCTCTGTACAGAGTTTGAAGCAATATCGCTAAGCTTTAGGTCTTTATCTTGGAAGTGTGCTAATGTCCCTGTGATTTACTTATGAAATGTAAGCTTGCTGTAGTTTAGACAGAGCAGGACAAACCCCTTACCTACTAAAAATGGTTTAGTCAGAGATTACATACCTACCCCATGTCCTCGTCCCACCTGTACTATCCGGTGGGTTGTAGCAAATGACCCTTGCATTTTGATGTTATAATGCATTTGTCTATTTCAAAATTGTTCTCCTGGTCTGTTTGAAGTATCACTTAACTTTACTGGACTGCTTGAATGGTAAGTCTTTTGTTCTGAGAGTGGCCTCCGCTCCGGTTAATCTGTAGAGGATGCAGAGCTGCCAGAGTGTTTACTCTGCCACGTCTTCTGCCAGGGTCAACTAGAACAAATTCTCCAGGTTATTGGTAGGTCCCTGGCAGGTGGACTCCCTCCCTGTTGTGCTCCAACATTTCCAGTGTAGCACGTGCAGCATCAAATACCTGGGAGTCCACCTGAGCCCAGCGGAGACCTCACTCACAGCCAACTGTTTGGAATTGGAGGATAAAGTTCAAGGCTTGCCATTAACATATCTTTGGTAGCATTTTGCTAACCAAAACTTTGGCACTAGTTTTTTATGCACTAGCATTTTTCTGATACCTTACGCTGCAGTTTACATGACCGACCCTGAGTGAACACATATAGAATTACCAGTATTAGTTTTTTGTAAAACACATTACATTATTAGTAACTTTCATAAGGTGGGAAACCATTGCTAATAGAGCTCCCTGATTTGTATATGACTGAGGTTCGTACTGCCCCATGAAGATACTCATGAGGCGCACGATGCAGATCGCATTGGACAGTGGAGTATAAATACCTACAGTACTACAGAACAACGTGGATACAATTTCAAGGTATGAAGTTTATTTTATAGACCAAATGTAAAACTAAATAACTGTTAAAAATTACAGTTTTATAAGATAACAGGCAGTGACCTAACAGGACATTGAGATTATTCAGTGTCTACAAAATGCTACTTAAATCTGTCATGGAGAATGGCAGCTCCGGTTTAGTTATAATTTTAACCCTGGTTTCACCCACGCTAAAAATGAACACAATAGGTAGATAATTATTACTTTATCAAAATTCTGACAACAAAAAAAAAAAAACAGCAGCAAATAGCTAGCTATAACGATATCATGATCCAAGTAACGGCTTCCGTGTTTTATCAGTACGGTGCATTTATTTATCTGTTTTTTTTAATCATAGCACTACCTTGTGTACTTCTCCTGTTTAACTAGTGAAACGTGTCCTTGAACAAAAAATGTTGAATCTGATTCAAGCATTCAAAATTCAAAAAGGTATTGACAAACAGTTTTAAATAACTTTAGCATAACAGAGGCAGAAGTGTTAAAGGGACTAGGAGCTCTTAAAATAAACAAATCCCCTGGGCCGGATGAGATCCTCCCAATAGTACTCAAAGAAATGAAAGAAGTTATTTACAAACCGCTAACCAAGATCATGCAACAGTCTCTTGACACAGGGGTTGTACGACAGACTGGAAAATTGCAAACGTAATACCGATCCACAAAAAGGGAGACAAAACCGAACCAGGTAACTACAGACCAATAAGCCTAACTTCTATTATATGTAAACTTATGGAAACTACAATAAGATCCAAAATGGAAAATTACCTATATGGTAACAATATCCTGGGAGACAGTCAGCATGGTTTTAGGAAAGGGAGATCATGTCTAACTAACCTGCTTGATTTTTTTGAGGATGCAACATCAACAATGGATAATTGCAAAGCATACAACATGGTTTATTTAGATTTCCAGAAAGCTTTTGACAAAGTTCTGCATAAAAGATTAATTCTCAAACTGAACGCAGTAGGGATTCAAGGAAATGCATGCACATGGATTAGTGAGTGGTTAACATGTAGAAAACAGAAAGTACTGATTAGATGAGAAACCTCAAAATGGAGCGAGGTAACTAGTGGTGTACCACAGGTTATCAGTATTAGATCCTCTGCTATTCCTAATCTAATGATTTAGATTCTGGTATAGTAAGCAAACTTGTTAAATTTGCAGATGACACAAAAATAGGAGAAGTGGCAAACACTGTTGCAGCAGCAAATGTCATTCAAAATGACCTAGACAGCATTCAGAACTGGGCAGACACATGGCAAATGAAATTTAATAGAGAAAAGTGTAAAGTATTGCATGCAGGAAATAAAAATGTGCATTATAAATATCATATGGGAGATACTGAAATTGAAGAAGTGAACTATGAAAAAGACCTAGGAGTTTATGTTGACTCAGAAATGTCTTCATCTAGACAATGTGGGGAAGCTATAAAAAAAGGCCAACAAGATGCTCAGATATATTGTGAGAAGTGTTGAATTTAAATCAAGGGAAGTAATGTTAAAACTTTACAATGCATTAGTAAGACCTCACCTAGAATATTGTGTTAATTTCTGGTCACCTCATTACAAAAAGGATATTGCTGCTCTAGAAAGAGTGCAAAGAAGAGCGACCAGAATTATTCCGGGTTTAAAAGGCATGACAGGCTAAAAGAATTGAATCTATTCAGTCTTGAACAAAGAAGACTACGCGGTGATCTGATTCAAGCATTCAAAATTCTAAAAGGTATTGACAATGTCGACCCAGGGGACTTTTTTGACCTGAAAAAAGAAACACGGACCAGGGGTCACAAATGGAGATTAGATTCAGAACAGAAAATAGGAGGGACTTTTTTACACAGAGAATTGTGAGGGTCTGGAACCAACTCCCCAGTAATGTTGTTAAAGCCGAAACCAATAAAAATCACCCCTAAAGATCGGGTCAACGAGTTTGGCAAGGACGAATTTCACGTCGATGGTAATGTGCTGTTATACTCATAGGCAAACCATTGTAGAACACATGGGAAGAGCTAAACATAAATTGAATGCAAGGAAACGTAAACAAGATGAGGCCGAAACAGCAGGACCATCAAAAACACTAAAACAGACCACTGTGTTTGGATCATTTCAGCATCTTACAAAGAACAGTGTGAAACTGTTGTTTCAGAATTTGTCAAAATGTGTGTAAAAGCCAACATTCCTCTCCTCTATACAAAATGGATCAAACAGGCACTTCAAGATTTTTTTCAGCAAACACATTAGGGAGGTGGTGCTATTCCAAAATCAGACCAATTGTAGCTGGAGTGCTTCAGCTCTATTTTAAAAACAGCCGTCCAGGTGATGAAGACTAACTCGGAGCTGAACTAACATGAATATTAAATTTTTTTACAATAGGGAAATAGTTGTAATATTTGAAGTAAAAAAAATTAATAAAAGTATGTTTGTTTGTTTTATTGATTAATGGCGCTGGTAAGCTTGTAACTTGCTTAGAATTTGAAAGTGTAACCATTTGTATTTTATTTATTTATTTAGCAGATGCAGATGCGTCTCAAGCCTGGTGTTGTCGGTAGCCCACAGCCATAATACAGCTATGCTAATTTAATACATATTTTGGTACAAGCATGACTTTTTTCTCTTTGGCAAGTACCCATGATAGATGCTATGTCAAGCTAGCATACAATGAATTGCATCTTATTGCTAAGGGACAGAAGAGTCTAGGCTAAAGCAGTCAGCTATCCGATGGCCAATCACAAAGATAACAAAAGTATAAAGGATGAATAAATAACTGTCTGTGCTTTGCAAAGGGCTTCGTTTTTAATTTATTTATTTATTGCAAAGAGTATTTTTTGTATTTGTCGTAGCTTCAATATATTTTTTATATCCTTCCTTATAAAACAACTTAACTATAAAGCAGTTTTATATATTAAGTCAAATGGTAATAATCTGAAACGCTGAATAAATGGTGTCACATAAAAAAAACTGAATGAAGAGGTCTCTAAACCCCTTGTACTGTAAGCTTCTTTGTTTCCTATTTGGTCAAAGAAGCCTGCCGTGGCTACTTCCAGCAGATCTCAGATAATGAAGTATTGCTTGGTATGGTCTTTAGTTATAGAAGAAAGTTGCTTGAGGTTATGTCACAAACAGGATTTTCACTACCAAAGTCTCGTAAGCATAAGGTACGGCTTCTAGACATGTTTTCATGAATTTTTGAAGTTAGCGTGAGAAGGCGATTTACAATGTACAATGTGTTAGACGCATACTTCCTATAGCGCTTGGAATGCACGTGGTATGTGCACAGATGAAAACCGAGTGCCTCTCCCTTTTATTCATTTTTATAAGAACATAAGAAAGTTTACAAACGAAAGGAGGCCATTCAGCCCATCTTGCTCGTTTGGTTGTTAGTAGCAATCGTTTGGTAGTTATTACCAAATGTTTGTGGTATTGTTAAATCATAAAAGCATAAGAAATTATTTGTATTTTGCAATGTTCCTCTCGTGACAGGCCTGACTTACTGGCTTAAAGATTCAAACAATTATTTTGTTTACAAGCAGTTGAGTTAAACTTCTACATTTTTGTGATGGGTGAGATCAACAGGCTTGTCTGACCCCAGGCCATGTTAAATTCTTGCTCAACATTTTTTGTTTAATAACATTGGTTAACCCCTATCACATGTCTGTATTTTCTTGTTTCTGTGTAATCTTTCACAGTGTTTTTTGGTCAATTGTATGGCCTTTTAGCGTGAGAAGGATGAGTTCAATAGGCTTGGCTGACCCCAAGCCATGTTGAATGCTTGATCATCCTTTTTAGTTTTTTGTTTAATAACACTGGTTTCACCCCTATAACAAGGCTCTACTTTTTTATATTTGGTAATAAGTAGAACAAGTACTTACACTGTAATGACTGACTTACCCAGCCAAACTTAGAGGTCATTATTTCTTATTATAAAACTTATAGATATTTTCTTGTTTTAACAGAGTCCCTACACTGTGTAATCTTTCACAATTTATTATAATATTGGGACCAACCTCATACAATGACCTCACTTTACACATAGTTTTAAGGTTTGAAAAAAGTAAAGCACTTTTCAAGGTTTGGTACATGAAGTTCATTTGTGCTTATGCATTTTTGCAATTTGCAAGTTAAATAGGCAGATAATGACCTTATGCTGCATCTTGCAAGGTTCTATTGGGTACTGTATATAATGAACTAACAGAACCCTGACTTGAGGGCATTATTATGACTGTGAATCCCAGAAACTTAAAGTGAACTGGTGATCAGCAAGAGTTGAGAACTGGAACACATTTACTGGTTTCTTAATGGAATGAGATATTTCTGAGCCTCGCTGTGTTCTCAAGCACTGCCATTTAGTTCTGCTGCAGATTGCAACACATATTGTAAACAAGACTAAACTAATTACGTGGCAAAATAAAACAGCACATAAAACCACTGATTGTCTAGATACCCTTGATTAAAGTAACCTTATAAAACATAATTATTCTTTTAAAACACATTTTCATTTTTTTTACATGTAAATACTGTTCAGAAACATCAAGCGTTCACGTCCAGCGATCTTCGACAAAAATCTTTGACAAAAATGTAGCTGTGTCGGCGTGGAATCAAGGGTACAGAATTCTCTAATGTACAGAAATCTACCACATGTAACACCTCTGTTGTATGCCAAAACACTTGCGATTTCTCTGCTCTTCTGGAGAAAAGGGCATTTTATTTAATGAAGCGAGTCAAAACCCACCGGATCAACAAAAAAAAACAAAGAAATATTAGTAAACTGTAACGTGTTTGACTACACAACAATGTGCAGGTATGTTTGTTTTTTACTATTTATTTTCATGGACTATTGTGGAGCTACCGTTAGTGAACAAAAGTTTGAGCACCTTTCTATATATTACCTTTTTCAACTTCATGTGGTGTTCCTTGTTTGTTTGAAGAGTTGCCTTTTTATTCACTAAATCAGGAAACGTCATTATCGAGCTGTGATACATGATTTAACATAGAGTTCAGTTTCTTTCTGGTTTTATGCTGAAATGTATTTAGCACATCCCCTACAGATTAATTTTCTATCAGATTCATTCATTCGTTCATAATAACATGAATAATTATACCTGTTGTAAAAGGGTGGAGCTAGGGTTGCCACCTGTCCAGGTTTGACCCAGACAGTCCAGGAATTGGCATCTGTGTCCGGGTGGCAGGAATTAACAAGCCTGGATGCCCTATTGTCCGATTTTTAAGTGAAACGCATAAGAAACACCAACCTTCCTATAATATTTTCATTGACATACCTGTACATTAGTTGCTTAAACAATTTCCACTATCTTATTAGAAATGTACTGTTTAGTACTGATCTGTACATTCTACTGTGTCCCCAGCATTTGAATAATGCTGAGGACAACTAACATCCCAACTGGCGATCAAAACCATGGTGGCTAATGCAAAAACTGTATATTCCACAGAGCATACTTCTTACCTTCATACTTAGGTAAATGTTACCAATTAAGAAAATACACGTTTTCAATAGCTTGTTACAGTACTAAATATGAATTATATACAGTATTTCTATGTTGTTCGTATATAAACATGTAACATCTTTCGTTCTATAGACTTACAATTAAAGCAATGTAGGCCTGTGTAACAGGGGAGATCTGGACTGGCTATCTGGCACATGCGTGTTACTGCAGGTAGAGGGCAGCAGTCTCGTAGGATCCGCCTGTCAGTCATGGCGATGACATGGAGAGGTGGGGAAGAGGGTGTGTGGGCTTTCCCTCTCTCTGAGTGGCTGAGAGGCGGGCCTTGGGAGATTGCTCGGCCCATAAGAACTGAGCTTGGTTGTGCATTCGGGTGGCCGTGTTTGGGAACACACATTGACACTGACAGAAGACGTCAGTTTTAAAAACAAGAACGAGGCAAGCCTGGCTGGGGAAAACAGCCTGCCTTAAAATAATTTAAAGAGAAAATAAATAGAAGAAATAATTACGTACCCGAGGGGACATTTTTAGTTGTACGGGGAACTCTGGCCACCCCAGTTTATAGAGTAACTGAGCGAAGGTTGGAGGCCAGTTCTGATCGGCTGAGCGGCAGTGGGGGCACTGCGTAAGCAGCACATTTGTTTGTAGTTTTATTACTCTGTTTTATTTTCCTTTTTTCTTTTGCCTTTGGTTTTCATTATTAATTACAAGCACTTGTATGTGCCCTGGACTGTGTACCTGTATTGGTAACACCGTGGTCCTGTTTACTGTTGCCAGTATTCAGGCCACAGACAACAGCGCCTTCTACGGGTAAAAGTAAATCAGTGTGCCTGAGCGGCGTTACAAATAAAGTTTAGTCTCCTTTGTGTCAGTGAATTGCCCACCACCCTTCCACAGCCTGTATGCCTTTATTTGATATAGAAGAGTATGTTCTATTGGGCTCAGGTCAGGAGAAAAAGCTGGCCATGCCAAGACCTTGATATTGTTTTCTTGAAGTCGTGCAATTGTAATCGTTGTTCTTGCGTTAATTAAAATCATGTATTTTTTAATGGCTATTTATAGCTACTTAATCAACTCATTTTGGCCATTTTAACTCAACGCAAATACCAAACGCGTTTTTATGAAATCACATGACCTGAGCTCAGTATTTTGTTATCCCAAGGAACAATATTACTCAAACAAGAATTAGATTCTCTTGCGTCTAAATCTTCATTAGCTTATTTTTTTCAGAAAGGAAAAGCTCATTTTATTCAGAAATTAAATAAAAAACACCTAATAAAGTTATCAAACCAGAAATAAACTAAACATGAAAATTATAGGTTATATTATAGTTTTTTTGTTTTGTTTTGTTTTAGAATTGTAATTGCTGTGTTTTCCTTTCAGGAAAAATGTAGCTAATGACTAAATGGACAATATAGCTTTAAGATTCGAGGCCACTATGGTTGCTAGTGTTTATAAACTAGATGCCGCCCTTGTTTTACACCAAAAAAACCCCCCGAAAACTGTAGCTGATAAAATTAAAATGAATGTCACACTTCACACATTTTTAGATCTATCTGGAGAACCACTTATCCAGTTGTCATGAAAATTGGTATTACCATTATTTAGTTTGTTATTGAGAATATGAGATTCTGGAGGTATAGAGGGGTCTGTACAAAATAGAGGCAGCACGCTATGATTACAGCACTATTATTCCTGAAATAAATCCCTTGACCCTGTCCCATTTTATTATGACATGGGTTTTCTAGAGACAACTAATAATAACACCTTAAGTTAAATCAAAGTTGCGACTGTCTTGATTAGGAAAGTAGCAAATGGTAAAATCTTTACAAGAACAGATTCTGCCGCTTCGGAAACCATCCTTACCATCCGTAATGTTTTTATGGTGAATAATGGTCTTTTCTTTTAAGTAATCACAGATTATTGATTTTAAATCTTTAAATTTGTTTTTTTGTGTAATAAAATAAGATTATGTGATGTGTCTCCTCAACAATCAAAACTGCTGTATTTTTTGCACAAGTGTATGGGAACACAGTAGAGGCAGCAGTGTGTACTATAGTAGAAAATATGTGGTGAGCAAGTAGTCTAAGTGAAGTTATCTGGCAACAAACTCCCCTTCCCCAGCTGTACTGCTTTCCTAGAAAAAGGAGAACACTTCGTGGGTACCATTCTACATGTGACATGTCTTGCTCATTAAAATATTTAGCATATCTTTAAAGCGACAATTATCTATTCATAGATAGCTGGGTATTTAGTAAGTAAGGGGTCTGAGTGTGGAAAAATGGGCAATACAATCGCCACCTATAGTCTTGCTGTAATTCATGTGTTGTTTCCAAACTTAAAATGTTTGTTTACATATTGGAGAGTAACATTAACTTTCTTCTTGTTACCAGCAAACTCTTTAGTTCCAGTAAATTGAAACCCCATCCTTTAAAGAAGAATCAGTAATTCTCAAAGTGTAATTATACTGAAGAAAGGAAACTATTTATGGTAAGTTTATTCAAAATATGGGAGGGTATATTTCGATGTTTCTGTCAGCATTCCAATATGGCCTAGCCTGACTATTAATAGCATGCAGCATTCTTAAACTGGGTTTACAAGAAGTTGTAAAACCGCAAATGCAGCCTGCCTCATTTGGCCACCAAAAAAATTGAATAAAAAAGCAAGAGAAACAAAACAAAAACCCAGACATAGTGATACACAAATATCAAAAATTACCAACATTACAAAAGGGAGAGCACTTTGTATTATGAATGAATTATCTGTTAAAGACTGGAGGGTCTGGAGGTAGCTGGGTGCAGTCTGGTCAAGGCATCTGTAGGCTAGTACAAGAGTCTTGAACTGGATGCGAGCGGTGATCGGGAGCCAGTGGAGTGAGTGGAGCAGTGGAGTTGCGTGGGAGAAGTGAGTCAGAGAGAACACCAGGCGAGCAGCGGAGTTCTGGATGAGCTGGAGCGGACGGGTGGTGGACGCAGGTAGGCCAGCCAGGAGGGAGTTGCAGTAGTCTAGGTGGGAGAGTACCAGGGCCTGGACCAGGAGCTGGGTGGCGTAGTTGATGAGGAAGGGTCGGATTCTTCGTATGTTGCTCAGGAAGAATCGGCAAGTGCGTGCCAGAGTGGAGATGTGCTGGGAATAAGAGAGGCAGGGGTCCAGGGTGACTCCAAGGTTCTTAGCTGAGGAGGAGGGAGAGAGTGTGATAGATTCCAGAGGAACAGAGATAGAGAGATCAGAGGAGGGGGAGGAGGAGGAGGGAAAGAAAAGGAGGTCAGATTTAGAGAGGTTGAGTTTGAGGTGATGCAAGTGCATCCAGGAGGAGATAGCAGACAGACAGGTAGAGATACAGGAGGGGATGGTGGAGTCAGAGGGGGGAAGGAGAGGAAAATCTGAGCATCATCAGCATAGAAATGGTATGAGAAACCATAGGATGCGATGAGGGGGCCCAGGGAGCGGGTGTAGAGAGAGAACAGGGAGAGGACCCAAGACTGACCCTTAGGGGACTCCTGTTAAGAGAGGGCGAGGTGCGGAGGTTGCTCCACGCCAGGTTACCTGGTAAGTGTGGTTGCAGAGGTAGGAGGAGAACCAGATCAGAGCAGTACCAGAGATTCCCAGGTCAGTATATATATGGGCTCTATGTGTACATATATATATATATTCTGAAAATAAAGTGTTATTTTCAGAATCATATCGTTGTGAATTAAAATAGTACTTCTGTTGAAAATATAGTACTGTAACAACAAAACCAATACAGTACATCTAAATGGAAGCCTACTTATTTTAAAACATAGTCCTTTCAGATATGTATTTTTGATATTGTATCTATTTTGTGTTCCCTGAAAAACAGACAAGGGTTGGAACGGGCCAAAATGAAATAATCAGATATGCGTCACATGCATTTTATCGTCACTGAAGTCAACATTTTATAGGGTCAGATATGTGAGTGCTGGGGGTTCCCGAGTGGCGCATCCAGTAAAAACACTTGCATGGAGTGCAGGATGCACCCTATAGTCTGGACATCGTGAGTTCGAGTCAAGGCTATTCCTTTGCCGACCAAGGACGGGAGCTTCCAGGGGGCGGCGCTCACCCGGGGGGACGTAGGGCTAGGTCGGCCAGGGTGTCCTCGGCTCACCGCGCACCAGCGACCCCTGTAGTCTGGCCGGGCGCCTGCGGGCTTGCCTGTAAGCTGCCCGAGAGCTGCGTTGTCCTCTGACGCTGTAGCTCTTGGGTGGCTGCATGGTGAGTCCACAGTGTGAAAAAAAGCGGTCGACTGACGGCACACACTTCGGAGGACAGCGTGTCTTCGTCTTCGCCCTCCCGAGTCAGTGCAGGGGTGGTAGTGGTGAGCTGAGCATAATAAAATAATTGGCCATTCCAAATTGGGAGAAAATAATAAAAAAATAATTGGCAATGACTAAATTTATAAAGAAAAATAAAAAATAAAAAATAAAGTTATGTGAGTGCTAACTGTATATATTTACAGAGTTGTAATGACTCGAGTTTATGACTCGACTCAACTGGGAATCAAGTCGCAATTTTTCGTGACTCGACTCAACTCCAGTCATTGCCATCAAATGACTTGACTTGACTCGAGTCCCTGCAAGCAAAGACTCCACTCGACTCGACTCCCCGCTCAAAAGACATGACTCGACTCGAGTCACGCAAAGAGTCTCCATCGGACTCATTGTCTTTATAATAAAATCAATAACAAACATATTTCATTTTCAATACATGCAGCCCCTCTCTAACACACATAGTCATCTTGTCATTTTGCACATAAACAGGTTCCTGCCATGGTTGTTAAGACTGTTGCTAAGGAAATAGAAAACACTTTTCTAGCCTATAGATAGCACCGTTCTGAGATCATAACGTCACAAGCAGCAGGGAGCCCCAGAATCAAAATGTGTAGGCAGGAAGCAAAGACAGATGTCTGATCACTGATCACAGAAAATCCTGAGGAAAACAGTGATTTTTGAGTTTTGTCACAGACACGAAAAAACAAAACAACAACAACATGGACAGTACACTACAAGAAACTGCGGTGGTGGAGTTCACTTTTAATAATTATACAGTCAACCTGGAGAGAAACAAGCAGGCTGCATCCTGCCAGCACTGTAAAATGACAATATGAATAAACTGCATTCAAAACATAGCACTGGTAACTGCCACTAATTTATACCGGTAGGTTTTTAGTTTTTACTGCTAAAATGAGAATCTGAATTAATAAAAGCTCTTGCTGAATGCAAAAGCGGTATTTTTCCAAAATGAGTATGTAGTCGATATTGGATATTGTATTTGGTGCTCACTGTTCCCTTTATTTAATGTATGTATGTATGTATGGTTGTATGTATTTTATCAATTTATTTATGGACACCATATCTCTTAAGGGAGTTGGTGCTTTGTAGCTATTTTTAAATTTCCCTTTAAATCCAATTCTGAATAAAACATATTTACAGTACACATTTGTTAAGCTAATGCAAACTAATAAAAACTACAAACATTTGGAAGTTTACCTAAAGTAATATTAGATAGTCCAAGGTCAGTGCTAATCAGGGTCTGTGAAACTAGAGGTTGATGTTTAAAGTCTTAGTTAAAGACTTTAACTTTTCTTTCTTTCCAGTCACGTCTGAAACTTTAACTTAAAGTTTTATCTATATTAAGTATAAGTGACCGAAGAGAAAGTTTAAAAGATGAATTTGTTTTTGTACTTTTTTCAGTACAGTACTATGTTTTGTTATGCCATTAGGACTCCAACAGACACCTTTTTATTACGTTTTGTGCTTTTGTGAAACAGTATCTGTTACTTAAAAATGTCTAGTTGATATTTAATGGAAAAAGACACTCCATAGCTCATCATACACTAAGAGGAGAGATATGTAGTACAGATTCTATGTTACCTGTGAATTATATAACATTTTGCCTCAGTTTTTTTAATTTTTCTATTTGTCTCCTATGTGTTAAAACCTTGAAGTAATATCTCAACATGAAATTAAATGCCACCAAATTTCCTTTCATTTGGTTAATGTATCTGAAACAAAATTATAGGGGGCTGTGTCAGTGTTGAAGTGAGAAAATATTAGATAGGTTCTTTGTTTTGTGGTATCATTCATTACTAAACACCCAACCCAATTGAGCACAGAGAAAGGGGTCTTTATACAGTGGCAAAATGTGTTTATAAATAGATCAAGGAATCAAATTCACTAAAATGGAAAGACGAAAACAAAGCAGAAACTGTGGCCTTTTAATGGTGAACATAAGTGGGTAAGTATGACCACATTGTTGTGCATCCTAATTTTGTATTTAACAGATTTTTTTTATGTATAGATTGCTAATCTGCTGTAAAACCAATCTGATAAAATCAAGATATCTTGAACGGTCAGAACCAGTGCTTAATTTGTGCCTGGCACAGCCCAGGAACCTCTGGGTGTGCAGAGTCATATTCCCGGTACCGCTGGTTAAAAATCTCATAAAATGCTTTCTTTTTAAATTCTCAACAGTTATATCAAGTCTACAAGTTTGTGCGTGTGCACTAAAGAGACACAGTCCGCTGCCACGTTTGTCGCCTACTTTAATTAATTTAAGCCTGCTGCACACAGCCCGACTCAAGCCATCCCAACTCATCTCATCTGAGTATGCACAGATTTTGTGATCAGTTGTGCTCAGTTTTGGTTTGACGTCACAATTGAGTTTTTCCCGACTGGGTGTCGCACACTGCTAAGACTGTGTGCGGCGGGCTTAAAGGCACTCAAGCTGAAATCGTAAAGCCTGCTGCACACAGCACGACTCAAGCCGTTCCGACTCATCTCATCTGAGTATGCACAGATTCTGCGATCAGTTTTGGTTTGACCTCACAGTTCAGTTTTTTACGACTGGGTACGCACACTGCTAAGACTGAATTACTGACCGCAACTAGATCCTGGTGATTACTATGTATGCAGATTTAATTAATACTGCCCTGAACACATTTTTGTATTAACTTAGCCTAACATAGCGACCCTCATATTATGCATGGCATCGTATGCTGATTAGACGATGGAGATAGCGCCGCGAGGCAACCAAAAGAAGCGCTTAGCCTATTAATTTAGCTATTGACCATTTACACCGTGCAAATGTTTCAGGCAGTGTTTGACTTTTTGTATAGTTTGTCTACTACACTTTAGCCTATGGTAAATAAAATCCAAAATGTTGATTTTTTATTTGACTGGCGTTTTTTTCTCAGCGTGTGGATCTAGGGGCATGTGATTTGTGACCTATTGGAGATCAACGCACCAGTTACTTCTGTTTTGCGCAGTAAGAAAATATACGCTGCCAGTAGATTGATAATAATTGATTAGATTGATTAGTAAACACCTAAAAAAACGATTCAAATGTGCACATATCTGGTATTTTTTAATTCGGGACACTCGGAGCAATTCAAGACTAATGTATTTTTACCTGTGGAACTAAAGCTGTCAATATTCTGCCATCTTGTGACAAGTTATATGACAAGCTACGTCACTTAAACCTGCTTCACCATTGGTTGACACCCTTATGAATAATCGGTCTCAGTCAGTCTTGGTAGGCAACCGCCGCACACAGACAGACTGATTACATCTGAATGAAACTGTGTCTGAAAAAGATTCAACATGTTCAATCTTCAAATCTGAAGACATCCCGACTGAAATCTGCATAATCTTGATTTTAAGTGCACGCACGCTGATACGATTCATCCAAACTCAGTAGGGCCAGCTGAGATGAGTCGGGGCTGTGTGCGGCGGGCTTAAGAAATCAGGTTGCCAATTGCACCACTGTGACTACTCACATTAAAAAAGTTACCATTTCCATTCCCTCCTGGAAAAAAATCCTGGCTACGCCACTGCTGCCAGGGTTTATTATTTAAAAATAAATATATATATTTTATGTTTTTCGTAAGTGGGTAGAGAATATGTAAGTGCGCAGTTTATTTCAAACTTTCAAACCTTAATAACATAACCAAAGAGTGTCTGAGCTGTGCCCCACCAGTTTTTCAAGCCATGAGTCGCCACTGGGCACGCTCGTAGTCTTGCGACAGACTCAATTACATATAGTCCTGATGCTGGAAGAGGAGGTGAAGGGCATTTAAAGTCCTGAGACGAAGGCGAGGGCATTTAACACAATGAGAAGGGACTTACCAGAAGCTAAAGTCCTCTCATGAGGAAAAAAAAAACATTTAAAGTTTTTCTGTTAGGTTTGTTTTGTGATTTTATGCAGCACTAGTGCATATAAACTAATGAATATAAATGTGTTCTTCAATATTCCATGAGCAATGCGGTTTGCTCAGAATTCCATCTGTGGTCTGATAATCTTCAAGCTCATTATCCCAGCGATAGACTATGTCGCTTCGTGGGTATTTCTGGAGACTTGTAGTTGCTATTGTGGTTACTGTATTGGCACTGACAGCAAACACTATTCTCAATTTAAAAAAAACTAAAAAAAAACTTCTATTTGCTACACTAAATTTAAATAGATAGATTGAACGTATAGGACAGTGAGGAAGCTGACTTATTCTGCATTGACAGACAACATTCAGAAAGTGTGTACTAGAGCAGAGATTTTCTTTCATCAAGCAAAAAAAAGGCAAATGACATACTGTATTTTACGTATTTTCGGGCGGATTGATTTGGAAAAGTAATTAAACATAGTTAGGAAGATAACATGCAAGGTCCTTTACCACAGATTAAGGACCTTGTATTGACCAATCACATTAAAGGAAATCTCTGATCCATTTTCTAATTATAATTTGGGCAAGCCTTAACCCCTCTCTTCGGCCTGCCCACCCTGAAGATGTTTGTTGTATATTCAGCCCTTTTCTCATGTATTACTTCTTGTCTCTAACATTTCTTCACCTTTCAGTCTGAAATAATTTATTGGCAGTCCTTGTCTGTAATTTCCTGTGCTCCAGCACCAATGATGCCAATTAAGAAGGCTGCTCATTTATTAGCATTGCGTACAAAAAAACAGAGTCCTGCATATAAGAGAGCTTGACACCCCCTTGAAAGCAGACGTTTATCTGCTGAGATTTCAGAGGAAATGTAGTGCCCTATTGTAACAGGCATTTTATAATGATAAGCGTGTTTGAGCCAATATCCTTTCCTGAGGACAGTTCGAAACATAAAGGTTCTTCTTTAAGATCATCAGACTGGAAGATAAAAGAAAAAATTGAAAAATTAAATAATTTGCAGTTGATTCAAATGAGCAATCTTTACTGTAAATGTATGAATACAGTGTAATTACAAAATGCATCAACATTTGCACATGTAGATACACAACAACAATATACAGCAGGTGTAAATAGTCTCATTATTATTGCCAGAATGTAATTTCTGCCGTTTCAAAAGCCATATGTGGTAAAGCATCCCTGTTTGAAAACGTAGAAGTTGGCTATGCAGGCAAAAGTGACCATTTAGAAATGAATAGTTTTTCATTTTCCAGTTTGGCCCAGTGCCAGTTTACTGCTCAAATGTTTAACTATTACAGCTGGTGCACTGACAGATTCGCTTATTTTTTAATTTTTAAATGAATTGCCCCAAGGACACACATTGAATCAGTTGTTACGGCTAGACATTAGTTTCTCTCCGTAAGCTCCACATTTATTTTGGGCCTACAGTATTTCAAGTGGAAAGTAAGCTTAAAGATTTTTTCTACTGCTGAAAATGCATGACGATGGTTCAATAAATACGAAGTAACAAGGCTACTGTGTGAGTGTGGCATGGGTAAACCATTGCACATAACTTCTCTATACATTATTCATCCATACATTAGTCATTTTAAACCATGATAAACCAAAGTACAATAAGTCATACTTAAAGCCATGTGTACAGGCTGCCATCTTCATTTATTACAGGCATCTTGCAAACATCTTAAATGCTAGCCATACATCTGAAGTTCCATGTGCTAACCATTATGAACAGTGTTTTGGAACCTTCTCAGAGAACCTCTTGTGCATCAGAACAATAAACGATAACGTTTCGACCCTTTGTCTTCGTCAGATCCATGTTCATTCTTCTTGATTAGTCAATACATTGAATCAGGGACCTAAAAGTGAAACTAAACAAAACAGTTGCTGGGAAAATGTACAAAGCTTTTTTTGATAGCGTGCTCTTTGATACCACATCATATTTAGGTTATTGTTTCATAGGTTCATGTTCGATTTCATGCAAATAAACAAATTCCACAGCTAAATATTTAAATGTTTTAAGTACATATGAATGTTGTTTTGAATACCATTTCTTGATGCCTCCTTTTACAGCTGCATCAATCTACTGTATGTTTAGGCAGATTCAACTGACTTGGGGGTCTACTGGTACTTATAGCGTTGGTTAAAATTAAGAACATGGGATTTCAGAAGTAAGCATTCTTGTGTGTGTTCCTATTTCCCCTGTACCCGAGTATTTTTAAAAAATAGATACCTTGTCCACCTCTAGTCTACAATCATATGTATTCATTTTCCAATTGAGCTGGTTTTCAGTGCTTCCATCCATGTGGCTGCCTTTCCTGTCATTGGAGGAGGATTTTCTTGGATCATGAAATACAATGGTCAAAAACAAGGCCTGCAGCTCACAAGCTCAAGCCAAATAGAGACAGCAATTACAGCCATATCTTAAACTTGTTTATGTTAGACAAAGATGAGATTTGGTAGATTGACATAACATGAACCTGTTACTTTGTCGAATAAAAGGATGTTACTGAGTCAAGCAGAAGAATTAATCCAGACAAGTTAAAAGATTGGAGTTTCTGTAGAATAACAAGTCACATTTATTGAAGGTCATCCTCCTGGACAACATGTCTTTGCAAGCAGGCTTATCTACTAGCACTTTTTAAAGCATAGGACATTTTTCTAAACGTATACAATCTAATGCAATCAATTCAGTCAAGACATATATAAATGTAAGTTAATGTAACGAGATGTCTGAAAGTATCTCCAAACACTGATAACACTGATTAAAAACATAAACACCCGTAATGGATACAAGAACCTCCTTAAGAATGCTTCAGACACACGCATGTAAATGGCAATATTAAAAACCAACGAGAGCAGTCCCTACTGTAGCAATGGCAACAAGATTATACATTCAAAACAATAACCCCACTTTAAAATGTTATGCAGTTCAGTCAGTTTAAGGAAGTTTGGCGATGTTTATAGGAATCAATTTAGAGGAGAACCTTGAGTCATTTCAGGCAACCTTAAATGTAAGTGACCTGTGCAAATTATTAATTGAATACCATGTTACCATAAAACAAATGCAAATGCTTTCCTGTAAAGTTTCCATACAGAAATTAGCTTTTTTCAAATTGACCTGGGAATGCTGTCCTGATAAAAAAAAAAAAAAACACCCCAATACTGTAGCTCTCCCCCGTCCCCGTCCCCCAAAAAGTAATAAGCTTATTCAGATACTGTACTACTATTTACAATCTATTATTACTTTTGTGTAATTTACATTTTCTTCTGTTATTTTTTTTATTTTTACTTTAGAAAATCATTCAGTTAAAGGCATTATACATGCCTCCACAGAAGGTTGTACTGCATCAGGTTCATGTTACAATGCGTTAACCCTATATTAAATAAAGTATGTTCTGTACTGTATGTTCTGTCATTATTTTAGGAAAATGTACTATACACATGCCTCCTTTAAAATGGCATATTTATTTTAGAAGTTAGGCCTACTAGACAACTCATGAGTGTGCATCTGCACTTTGAAACTCACTGCACTTTAAGCCTTTACACTGTAATGTATTATTTTCAACAGTTCACAGAATAAAAAAAAGGGAATGCATCCTTTTTTTGTGAATTCTGAAACTATTCTGAAATATATAAAGAAAAATAAATCACTGAATATGAAGGGTACTGGTGCTTTAAATAATATTGTTACATTTGCTTAAGATTGTAAGTCGCCCTGGATAAGGGCGTCTGCTAAGAAATAAATAATAATAATAATAATAATAGTTAATAATGAGACCTAGGACTGAACTTTCAGAGACCAACACAATTTAAACCCACTGGGTGTCTCAGTGATGATGATGATGACCAAAGTACTGTACAGTGTCATGGTTGTACAAAGGAATAATCGGCGATGCTGCATGAGAAAACAGAAAAGTTGGAGCACTGAAACACTGCTGTTAAAAAAAGCCTCTGCAGCTTTAATTGCACAAGAGTTCCATTAATACTG
The DNA here is from genome assembly GCF_902713425.1 of Acipenser ruthenus. Lineage (NCBI taxonomy): Eukaryota > Metazoa > Chordata > Actinopteri > Acipenseriformes > Acipenseridae > Acipenser > Acipenser ruthenus. The sequence goes on from NC_081194.1 coordinate 14,589,847, forward strand.
CAAGTGTAGGGGTAACAGCCACTAAAAAAAGCTAGTGTGTGTGTGGTTCAGTGATAAAATGAAAAACAAAACAAAACAAACTCAAGGTTGCATTTGGCTACACATTGTCTTGGTCCACACCAGTCCTACACAATGAAAAACAGTTGCAGTGAAACGCTTTTCTCCCAGAATTTTGGATAAGAGTTTTGTGCATGTCCAAGGTTTCCTCACTACCACTCCAACAACAACAGCCCCCCACTCCCACAACAACATACTAATTCAGAAGGTCAGTCTCTACAGTTCCTAGCTCTGGTGGTTGAAAAGCTTTTGACATGAAAGCTTACAAGTGGTTGTTTTTTGAAAGGTAAGCTATGAGCGCCACGGCAACACCAACATAAATCCCAGTTCCGATGGTGACGGAGAGCACAGCCAGGAAAAGAGCCCGTCTGGAGCTGGAACTCGCCTGGTGAAAATCTCCTTTAGCCAATGCCTTGTTGGTCTGTAAGGAAGAAATAAAAATGATCAGACATCATAGCATAATTATTTCACTTCTAAGAACTGAAGGTTGAGTTGCAGTGGGTTCAGACTGAATCATCAGCTAATTCTGGTCCATGTTTACACTTTTTGGACTAGATTCTAAAAGCACTCCAAATCAACATTAGCACAAATAATAATAATAATAATAATAATAATAATAATAATAATAATAATAATAATAATAATAATAAAAACAAAATGAAAAATGAAAAAAAAACACACAATATATTTAGCAAGCCCCAACAAAAAAAACAACATGTAATGAGTTTCTTTTGGGTTTATCTTTTTGTAAAAACAAAGTTACAAATGAAGGGGTTTTTTTGTTAAATTTAGCAGGGATGGGGTTAAGAACATGTGAGAAATGCGACCAGACCCAATTTGATCAATGGAATGCCAATTAGGGTCTGGCCACATGGATAAAAAGAGGAGCTGAAAGCCAGTTCCTATGTTCTTCAGCTAGGATGAGTAAGTTATATTCAGCTGAGGCTGATGATCCCTTTACTCCAGGGGACCGATAAAGAAACAAAATAAAGATTTGTTTATCTATTTCAGTTAGAGTAGCGTTCCTGGTGCAAGACCTCCCTTTTATTCTGGAGCTTTGATTTCACAGTGTTTGTTTTGCATTTTTGTTTGCATCATTGCAGGCTTGTGTGTGTAAGCCATGGCTCTGCCAAATGAGCACCATCTCCCAGATGAATACCATTTTTGGTGCGGTTCCTCGTTGGTAGTGCTTGGTATTTCACCTACACTGTTTTTCTGTTTTGCTGTATAATAATTAATCTTGGACTCCTGTGCCGGCGTTGTCAACCGCAGCCCCTCTGTCTCTCTCTCACTCTCTCAGCAGACTCCCGCACTCTTACAGGAGCTGTAATGTAATCTAACGCTGATGTAAACACCACTGTCTGGATGTCATAATACAACACAATGCATATTTCAAAAGGCAGAAAAAAGCTGACAAAGAAAAACTATATATATATATATATATATATATATATATATATATATATATATATATATATATATACACTTTGTTGCATACTTCATATCTGCTGCATACTTCAGAAAATTGTAAATCATTTTCTGAATAGTTTCCTTGATACATCACTGCTCCAAATTGTTCCACGTTTATTTTATTGCTTAGCTTCATCTTGCTTACTTATAAATGAAGCATTTTCAGTTGTATCATCCTATACCTTAGTATCATTTCTGACTGGTATATTCTGAATAACATTGCATACTCCATCCTGATGTTCCCTACTAGAGCACAGTAGAGTCCATGCAAGTAGTTAAATCCTTGAGTCTCTGTGATGAAACTTTGCTTTTGGAATCAACAGTATACATCACCTAATTCCAGACAAGGGCACAAACCTTTCATCTCAAATAAAGACTTAAATCGTTCGAAATGCTAGAGAAATCACTTGTAGCTGACGGCAATTATGCTTGTTTTTATTTTAATTTCGTGACCCTTCCCCTGTTAATTGGGAACAGAAGAGAAGATTATCCGTTATTTGATCAGTGTCTAATTTGTCCTGATGGGTTGTGTGAGAGGCTAAAGGTGTTCTGTAGGGATTTGTACTGGGGTATATTGGCAGGAGAATGAATAAGCAATCCTTACTCATTCTGCTTCTGCTTGTGTTATTCCTCACCTTGAAGACACTGGCACCTGTACAGCAATTCTATGAGTTTTGAGGGTCTATTATTTTTTCTGGGCGTGGAGGAGTTAATAGTTTAGAGCACGGGTTCTTTGTGATAGTGCCCCCCCCCCCCCCCCCCCCCATTTCTTTTACTTGAATGAAGTATGTAAAAGATGCTACACCTCTACACATACAACAGACTGACCATTATAAAAGTTTCCCATAGTAAAAACATAGCAAAGTGTAATGAAGCACAAGGAATGCATATTAAAGCATAGGTAAGCACTGTTTAGAATAGTGAGGTATGGTAAAGCGTATTATTAATGAACCATGGTAAACTGGGAAAAACATGGTAAAACTGCAGAAGTATCATGCAAAAATAATGTGGTAAACTTGTATAAGGGGAGGCTGTGGATCATCATGGTTTCCAAACCAAGTAAACCTGATTTTAAAATACTTTTCATATTTTCTGCGTTTAGGTTTTATTGAATTACCCACTCATGATGACAACCTCCGTTGCAGCATGGGACTGTAGCGTTTTTCTCCTCTCACCAGAAAACGATCCTGAATAGAAAATCCCTAAGTTAAACCTATATCTGCTCTGTCCACTACAGAACTGTGCCAAGGTCACTACCAACTGATTTGACAATCCCACCCAGTTTGTGAAATGCAGAAATGGATCATAAGTATACTAAAATGTTGCATAAACTCGTAGACCAGAATGAATATAAGGAAATCGTTTTATGGTAGAGACAAGATAAAAGTACAGTACATAAAATGCGCCTTCCATTGAACAGTTATGCACACCCCTAGGGGGGTACGCCTCCCAGTTTGAGAACCCCAGGTTTAAACATTTAAACAATATCCAAGTGATATGTCTAAACGTTTTAAACACTTTCAGAAATGTGCATGTGAAATAAAGATGTTGGCCTTAGTGTAGTAACTGTACAGGTTATTTATTTAATATTCAGTAGTACTTCTTCATAGTCTATTCTACACAGATTAGCATTGTACACATGCAGTCTTTTTGTAGTACCGTAGTTGTAGCTCTACAGTACCTCCAAACCTTTGTTTAAGGATGTTGGAAATGGTGGTTTGTGAATAGTTACATACCAAACTAAATTAATCAATCTCAAATGAATACATAAATAAAGCAAATTATTTAGCATTGTGGCATCCTCTAAATGTGAACTACAATACATGAACTACAAGAATGTAGCGATGGAGTACACCAGAGAAAAATCCCCCTAACCCATCCCAGTCATTCTTTTCTTTTACTTTCCTTTCCTCTTTCTGTGTCAGTCCAAACACACACAGTTGTTACTTAGGACTACTTTACTTTTTATAGTCTGTTCAATTGTTAAAGTTCCTGATTGCACCACTAAATAAACCTGGTTTCAGCGGGTCTTTACACAGTGCTCAATTGTCCATTTGGGACCCCATTGCACTGTCATCAGAATAGCTTTGGTGAATACGTTAATGATGGGGCAGGCGCTCTATAACGGGGCAAGACATGTCTTCAGAATACCATTTCAGTGCAGTTTTTTGTTTTTTTACGTCTTCACTCCATTTATGTGCCACAGAATCAAGGGCAAGCGCTGTTTATAGATACAGTTTTAAATGTTTGTGTCAATAAAAGGTTTTTAAAACATACGTTTCATGTCTTTTCCTTGACAAACTATATAAAATAGGTAGCAAATGAAAAAAAATCAAGTGATTAAATCATGATTTAAATCGACTTGATTTAAATCAGCCAACCCTGTTTGTTTTACACTCTATTGGAATTGCTTGCTAGTGGTTATCTGAGTGGTTACCAACATTAAAAACAAGTTCAAGTTTAAACAGTTCGTAAATTAAACGGAATCTAACACCCTAGAAACTCTTTTACTGTATTTATTTTACATGTTTGACCTACCAAGTAATTTACTATTATGTAACACAAACATTGGTTCCATTGAGTATGGCACTGTTTGGGTTAGTCTCTAACTGGAGAACACTTTGCAAACTGTACCAATGTAGAAAGATTACATACTCCCTAATAAATTTCAATTTTATGGTATGTACTGTAATAGACGGGTCTTCTTTCTTAAAGCAGCATCTAATATTCCCCACAACGCTGTAAATCGTCAATGTAATAAAAAAAAAAAACACATAAAAACATCTCTGATTAACATTACACTAATTTGCTTTTACAGGGAACAGCAGCTACTTTTTTTGTAAACTGTTTTTAGTTACACAAACACTTAAGAAGACATTGAATGTCTTTTGACATTTCTTTAAGTATTTATGTATATAATGTATGTATAAAAAAATTAAATGTGCTGTCAAAAAAATTCCTGGCACATTATTGTTTATATGAAATAAAATATGACAATACTATACCAGGGTACATTTTATTTTAGCCACAGTATGTACAGTATCAGTATTGCTTGCTAGAAATTGAAAGATGATTCACACAAATTTTAGCTGATATTCGATAATTCATTGAGAATGTCATTGTCCAACCCTTTTCTATAGTATTGTTTTTAATGTGCTGTACCTCTGTACCTGTGCACGTCATGCAGAATAAGGGCTCACAATGCTGTGTCTGGTTGGTGGAACATAATTGCAAAGCCTTACAGGTATACACGTACTTGATCACATTAGCTTATTCAGCCAGTGGATATTTCAAGTGACATGACTTTAATATTAATGTGCACAGTTGATGTTGGTCTCATGAGGATTTGGATGATGCTGCAGCCAGATAAGTACAGCATGTCAGTAGGTTAATTAAAATTCATAAAAACATAAGGACCCTTGCCAGCCATGGAAAAAATAATGTCCGTAAAAAGCATTTGCATAATTGAACATGCAGTAGAGTTCCAACAAGAGGGAAGAAATAATGAAACTGACCCAAGCAATGCATTCTACAGAAACATATTGTGCAACAACGACCTGTTGGGGTTAGCTGCTAGCAAAGGCTTCACAGATGCCATTTCATTTTGTGTTAGCTCATTTGTTTCATATTGCCCTGTCATGTAATCATTTCCATGAAGTCACAATGCCATAACATGAAAAAAAACTGTATTGTTTACATGTTTTTATTGCTGTTTTTAAAAAAAAAGTATTCTCTAACTATTAATAACTTTAAATTGTCTAAATAAAACACATTGAATAATGGTTACAGTATATTCTCCTGAATTGTAAATACTATTATACAGTCAGCACTCGGCTATACGACACTCAGATACACGTCAGTCGCGTTTTACCGTCCTTGATTTAGAAACAAATTGATTGCCATTATATATATATATATATATATATATATATTTCACATAATATGTAAGAAACACATTAAACCATACAAAGTAAGAGTTAACGTTCACCTATCTTTTAAATACGACATTCAGCAGGACAGGCTGTAGAAATTTAGAAACAGAATAATTAAACATGTTCAGCTGTCAGCTGAGGTAATACATAATGCAGCTTTAGATTTAAAACTGCATCTCTCCCAAACACAGTAACCTTTCAAACATTTTGCAATTTTACAGGGAAAACATAATGCATACGGTCACAGTGACCTAGCATGTATTTGTTTATATTAGAACTAAAAACAGCATACTGCCTGGTTGGTCAGCATCAAAACCAGCGTCGACCTTCAGCATCGTATATTCAGAACACAATGACAATGAAACCCTGCAGTGACCCCTTTTGTCTCAGGAAATATGAATGGTAAAGATTATTAAGGAACAACTGTCCAGCCTGAACGTTATAAATTAATAAAATGAAGCCCATTATATAGTTCATATGTTATGCTTTTATTTTTATTTTTTGCTTGATCGTTATTTTGTTTGATAGTCCAAAAAAGTATATATTGTATATTTAAATTATATATATATATATATATATATATATATATATATATATATATATATATATATATATATATATTAGATGCTGATATTGATGTGATCAAACATTCTGACATTTATTTGTATTGTAATAGTTTGTATTAGATCACATGGGAATTATGTCAAATAAGGATTATCTGTACTGTTTAATCATTTTTATGTAATCGTATTTTATTCAAAATATTGTACAGGCTGCTCAGCTACATACCAGCTGATTTCACTCAGCATCTGACCTCTCATGGAGGGGTTATCAGCTTATACTGTACAGCAGCCAATACAATATTCTATAAATAATATAAATGTAAAGAATAATTCAACAGTATAGCTAATCTTATGGTGAAGTCATTTCCATATGATACAAACTCACAGGAGAGCCGCCTGATACAAACTATGTGATAGACATTTCAGATGGTTGTACCACATCAAGGGTCAGCTATATAATATACACCTAACAGTAAGACAATTATATTTACTTTATATTGCATTTAAATCTATCATTCCCAATTTCTTTCAAAAATCAGCCCATCATATCCTATAAAAGATACAAATCACCTTCCTGTTGTCTCTCCTGCTGTGAGTTCACCCTGCAAAAAAAGCTGATCGGTTTCTAAACCTGGAATCAATCTATCTATTCATCCATCTAAATTGTAGCGACCTCAATCTTGCTTCTAACTCCCACACAACTCCTGCAACTGTTTACTGGCTGTCGATGTACAGTATCAATCATGCTTTAAACATAAACCATAGAGGTTGATTGCATTGCTCCTTTGATAAGTATTGATTGAAGATAGAGCAGTAGACTTTGTGAAGTCTACTGCTCTAACGTTTTAACAACATTTTTTTGGGAATCCTGGTGAGCACAAAAGCAACATCAACTACTGTGCTGAATTATAAAGGGCGTAAAGATTCATTACACATTGGTATTCCAGATAATGAACTCCACATTGAAATTCTCAAGAGGATAAAGTCAGAGACCTCAGTCATCAGTAAGAACTACTTTCAAGGAAGACAGAAGTGGTATGTGTGTGCCTCGGTTAAATGCACTAGCCGTGCTCCTCTAGCTGGGTTTGTTTTTGGTTCCTTGCATTATACCCACATGCTCATTAAAAAAATAATCATTGTCTATTACAAATACTGTAGGTACATGCAAAAATCTGAAACACAAGATCTTTCAGAACACAAGGATTACTGTTACCTTTGATCTTTATAAATACATAGGCTTTTAAAAGAAGATGGAGTGCACTTCACTTCAATCACAACAACTAATTTCTCAATGCACAGAAAAATATGTAACTATATTGAAAAGTTACAGCGTTTCGGCTTATGCCATTTTTAGCATAGATGAAGCTTCAAGTTACTCATAACTACAGTTATATTTAAGTACTTACAGTATGTTCTATGTTGCCATGGAAATGGAACACTATATTGAAAAAATATATATCCTTGTAATCTTTATGAAAATACATAGGTACATGCAAAAAACGTATTCCTATAACATACATGTTCCTACGACATTATACTCCCTGGTCGGCAGCTTCATTTAAAAAAAAAGAAAACACGCCACTAATACCACTCTCAGCACAACAACCACAGTACAACGGAGAAGAAATAATACATTCAAAATAAAGATGGACATTCAACCAAACAATGACGAGAACTCAGAAAAAATGAGGATCAGGCCAATAACAAGAGAATTTAAGGAGACAGTTTTAAAAGAGCAAAACAATGAAAATACAAGAAAAAAACTCACAAAGCTGCATTTGTGTTCAGTGGGAGAAACAAGAGAATACAATAAACAAATAAATAACATAATGCAGAGTATCCGCTATACATGTTTATCTGAGAGTTTTAATTCAATCCTCCCTTTTGTTTTACCACCACTAACACCCTGTGTGAAAATTTTACTCAATATAGGTTTTATCAGCAATACTGTACATAGTACAGCCGTGTGGTCTAAGCACAGTGAGTCTGCTCAGCAACCTGCTCCTCAGTTTCCTTGCACACAGACACTTACTCTTTTTTTCACTTCGAAAATATACATTATTTCAGCGTGAATAAAAACAATAGAAATTAAAAAAAAAAAACACTATTCTACATTTCTTGTTAATCTATAAGATTTGCAACTGATGAAAAATTGACAATAAATATAGTTAACTGTTTGCAGTCAGAAGGAAGAAACTAGCGATTTGTGAGAAGGAAGAAACTAGCAATTTGTTGTTTTAGCGACTGACCTGCTTAGATTGTGTTTTGCTGTTTGCAGTCAGAAAGAAGAAGCTAGCAATTTGGTAAGGACAATTGAATAACTACATTAGCTGGTTTAAGGAATTAATTTTCTAAAGTGTTCAGAGCTGTGGTTGACTGAAGTGAATTTAGCGTGTAAACTGGACCAGTTCTAGACCTGTAGGACAGTATAAATTGGCAAACAGTGTCTTAGAACGCAAGCCGTTCTAAGCGCCAGCCGTCTAAGGGCCACACATCCAAGGGCAGTCTGAGCTGTGGCAGTCTAAGGGCCACACATCCAAGGGCAGTCTGAGCTGTGGCAGTCTGAGCGAGGACAGGTAGAAAAAGGACCTTTTCCAAATCTCTCCCAATGGCTACTAGAGGCCTCATTCCAACTCTTAACATTAGCTGTATTTAAATAACATTATAAAGGTGGTGTTTTAATTAGGTTATCTACTGTTGTGATTAGTACCAGGTGAGTGTGGTTAAATTGAATAGAGGTTCATTTGCAATTTGATTGGATTACTCACAGCTGTTATCCATCTAGTTAGTATAATAGACAGCTAGCCTATTTGTGTGCCAGCACGAAGCGCCAGCCAACCGAAGAGCCTCTCTACCAGTGAGGACAGGCTGTTGGAGAAACTCCAAACCTAGCAGCGCTCTGGAAGACGCCAACTACTAGTCTGTACCCTCCCTCACCGCTCCTGCTCCCACTACTACTGTACCTATCTGTCTCACCTGTCCTGCTATGACTACCTCTCACATCCCTATTATTCTGTCCTCTCTCTCCTGTCCTCTGTCCTCTCTCCGCCGCTGCTCCCCTAACCCCTCTAACCTCATCCCTCTGCCTCTCCCCCCCTCCTGCACGCTCTCTGGAACTGTCACTGTTCTGCTAACAAAGCTGATTTCATTTCTGCCTTTGCCTCCCACCTCTCTCTCGATTTCCTTGCTCTCATGAAACCTGGCTCTCTCCTGATAACACTGTAACTCCTGCTGCCCCGTCCTCTCTCTACGTCCTGTCCCATACTCCGCGTCTCACTGGACGGGGAGGTGGGACTGGTCTTCTCCTCTCTCTCTCCTTTTCTGCACCCTCTGACCTCTCCTCACTCTCTGTTAACACCTTTGAATTTCACACTGTCCAACTAATCTCTCCCTGTCAGCTCCTGCTGATTGTACTGTACCGTCCCCCTGGATCTCTCACTCACTTTATCGATGAACTCGATTAGCTCCTCTCCTCCCTCCCCTCTCTGTCTACCCCAACTGTCCTGTTAGGTGATTTCAATATCCATCTCTCCAACCCCAACCACTGTTCCGATTTCCTTCATCTCCTTCACTCCTTCAGCTTCTCTCTCTCTCCATCCCCTCCTACCCACAAAGCTGGCCATCAACTGGACCTCACCTTCTCCAGGGCCTGCTGCCCCTCCACCCTCTCTGTCACCCCTCTGGACCTCTGATCACTATTTCATCTATTTTTCTCTATTTTTTCTCTATCATCTATTTTATTTCATCTATTTTTATATTTCATCTGTCTCTCCCCTCTCTCCCTACTCCACCTACCCCCACTGTCACCTCCCGCCGTAACCTCTGCTCTGTCCTTGCCTTCACCACACTCTCTCACCTCCCTCCTATCGACTCCTTTTCCCAACTCTCTGTAGACTCTGCTACCTCCACCCTCTTCTCCTCCCTCACCTCATCCCTCGACACGCTCTGTCCCCTCACCTCCCAACCTAACCGCCCCTCCCCTTTCCAACCCTGGCTCTCCTCTGTGCTCTGCTCAGCAAGAACCAAACTGTGCTCTGCTGAAAAGAAATGGATGAGAACCAAACTCCCTGCTGCCCTAGACCTCTACCGCTCCCTCCTCTCCTCCTTCTCCACTACTTTCTCCTCTGCTAAACGCTCCTATTTCCAATCTATTATCCAATCCTCCACTAACAACCCCCGGAAACTGTTCTCTACCTTCTCCTCCCTCCTCAACCCTCCCTCCTCCTCCATCTCCTTTGACCACTTTGCCTATTTTTTCTCCTCTAAAATCTCTGATATCTGCAATCACTTTAACACCTCTCCCTCGCCCCCATCCCCTCCCGCTCCAACCCCAACAGCCTCTGTCTCCCCTACTAACACCCTCCTTCTCCTCCTCTCCCCTCTCAGACTCTGACCTCTCAACCTCTCTGGCCTCTTTCCGCCTTCAAACAAGCTATCACCCCCCTCCTCAGAAAACCTACCCTCGACACCGCCTCCCTCCAGAACTACCGTCCTGTCTCCCTCTTACCCTTCCTCTCTAAAACCCTCGAGCGGACAGTGCACTGCCAGCTCTCTGTTTTCCTGTCTAACCACTCTCTGCTCGACCCTCTCCAATCTGGTTTCCACTCTGCTCACTCCACTGAAACTGTTCTCCTGTCCGTCACTAACTCGCTAAACTCTGCCCGTGCTGCCTCTTTCTCCTCTGTCCTAATTCTCCTCGATCTCTCTGCTGCCTTTGACACTGTCGATCACTTTATTCTCCTATCCTTTCTCGCTGACCTGGGATTCTCTGGCACTGTTCTGGCCTGGTTCTCCTCCTACCTCTCCGAACGCACCTACCAGGTAACCTGGTGCGACTCAACCTCCACACCTTAACCTCTCTCAACAGGAGTCAGGATCAGTCTTGGATTCTCTCCTGTTCTCCACCTGCTCCCTGGGCCCCTCATCGCATTCTATGGTTTCTCATACCATTTCTATGCTGATGCTTAGATCTTCCTCTCCTTCACCCCTTCTGACCCCACCATCCCCCCCATATCTCTACCTGTCTGTCTGCTATCTCCTCCTGGATGCACTTGCATCACCTCAAACTCAACCTCTCTAAATTTGACCTCCTTTTCTTCCCCTCCTCATCTTCCACCTCCTCTGATCTCTCTATTTCCATTCCTCTGGAATCTACCATGCTCTCTCCCTCCTCCTCAGCCAAGAAATCAGCGTAATCCTGGACCCCTGCCTCTCCTACTCCCAGCACATCTCCACTCTAGCATGCACCTGCCGATTCATCCTGAGCAACATACGAAGAATCCGACCCTTCCTCACCAACTACTCCACGCAACTCCTCATCCAGGCCCTCGTACTCTCCTGCCTAGACTACTGCATCTCCCTCCTGGCCGGCCTCCCTGCGTCCGCCACCCATCCACTCCTGCTCATCCAGAACTCTCTTCCGGCACCTCCTCAAGACACACCTCTTTAGACAACACCTGTAAAACTCAACCCTTCCCTTCTGGACAATATAGCACTCTGCCTTTTAATGCCTTTTAATACCTTTTAATGGGCAGCAGTGTGGAGTAGTGGTTAGGGCTCTGGACTCCGGACAGGAGGGTTGTGGGTTCAATCCCACGTGGGGGACACTGCTGCTGTACCCTTGAGCAAGGTACTTCACCTAGATTGTTCCAGTAAGAACCCAACTGTATAAATGGGTAATTGTATGTAAAAAAAAAAAAAAAAGTGATATCTTGTAACAATTGTAAGTCATCCCGGATAAGGGCGTCTGCTAAGAAATAAATAATAATAATGCACTTTAACTTGCACATATCTGCTCCCTATTTTACTGTATTTAATCCTGCACTTAACCCAATCTGTAGTATCTTGTATTTCACTTGCACTCGTATCTAACCCTGATGTAACTATCAACACTGTTATCTGCTCTTGGACTGCTCCAATATCAAATTGTACTGTGTTTTGCATTTGCTCTTATTAGGACTGAAGTCACTGTATTTTGTATCTTGCTCTTAATTGTACTGTAATTCTTGATATGTATTTTTTTCTATACAACTGTAAGTCGCCCTGGGTAAAAATAATAAAATAATAATATTATTACACATCTGCCCTACTCATGCATTACTGCCCCAAACCAGCTTGAGTCATACAGTATATTATTGTGTGTTAAGGTATTCTAACCCCAACATTATTCTATTTATTTTCATAAACTTTCTCAAATATAAGAAAATATCAAGCTACACTCAATGTACTTCAGACAGCCTTCATGTTACTATCAAATAAATTATTAGATGATGCTGGCTGTTTCATAAAAAAAAATACTTTGGAAAAATTATGCTTTAGTTTACAGCCTTGTGGTTGGGACCAGATATAACAGACCCCCTGGACAAGAGAATTCATTGAAGTATGCCTACTAAACCACTCTGGAACGGCAAATTAAAAATAAGTGAAAATACACTGACATGCAGTCACACTGATTTTTCTTTTTTTCTCTCCAGAAATATCTCTCTCAGTAATTGTGGACCAGACTCCTGGAGCATCTGAATTATTAACAGTGTGGGCTAGTTCAAGGTATCTAAATTGCACGTCCAAACTAATTTCAATGGGAGTGAATTTGAATCCATCTTCTGCCTGACAGTGGGTGATAAGATAGAAATGCAATGTCTGAACATTATTTATTTATTAGTATTTGTTTATTTCTGCCCATGGCTCAGCCTCATTGTTTGCATATACAGTAACTGTATTTTAGGTCCATAAAATAGATAACTTGCAAATCTGCAGTAATGATCAGTAATGTTGCTCAAAATACTAAAACGTATGCAAGTTAAACCGTTTTCGGTTTAACTTGCATACGTTTTAGAATTTTGAGCAACATTTCTGATCATCATACAACAGGGCAATACATCTTTCAACCCTGAGTTTTAACACAGTGATGGTTCCAGTGTAAACTGCATTCATAATACTGTATGATATTCAATCATTTCTTAGGCTATGTGTGGTTGCATGTGACTCAGCAGGTGTGTGGACTTGAGCATTAATTCTACAGTGATCTAATTTACAGTAGTACAAAAAAGAAACTCTTTGGTAATGTCTTTCATGTTGAACATAATAATATACCGGTAATTGTATCATATCGTTTACCACCTACTGGATGTTTTCAAGGTTGAAGGAAATATTGTGTTTTGCTTGCTTGCTAATAGCAATGCTGTCACGAAGTCTACTTGATAGTAATCCAGACTCGACTGGAATGGAAGAGGCTAAACAACCCTGAAATCTTAATCTTGACCCTGCACAATTCTAGAAACAATAGGATAGCTACAATATCCTGAGGTTCTGTAGCCTTTGCCAAAACAAATACAGTATACAGTAGACTGGCAGTATGAATTGACCTATAATCCCCAAAAAAGGTATCATAATGGAATGTGTTTTGGTAGCAGCTGTAAAAAAAACTTCAGTAACAAAATTCTAAGTAAGTAACACATCTCTCTCTTATTTAATTTTTTTAAATTATTTTTCCCCCCAAATGTTTGCTGTTATATAAGTATCAAAAATACAGATTAAAGACAAGACAAGGCATTTTTAGTATGGTACAGTTCCCAATCAGTACTGAAATTAAGTAATTACTAAATCTGAATAAGGTTTAGTCCCAAACATAACTCGTTCTTAAATGGCTGTTCTTGACCAAAAGGACTGACATGTAATGACCGTTCTACTTTTAGGAGAAATCATGTTATTGTTGTGTACTAAACATGTATTTAAAATATAAAAGCTATTCTGATTTTATACTCTTGCCTGGAATACAGTTCTGGAGGCACTGTAAAGACTTTGTCACCCACTGTTACAGTACTCTGAATGAAGATTAGCTTTGATCAAACTCTTTGGTGCTGCAGTTCCTAAGGGTGGAATGGTAAATGGGGTTGTAATGGGGCCTAAAATAAACACACTTTGTGATTAAAATCCCAATCTCTTTATTTTCAACTACCTCAATTTATTTTGCATGGGAACAACAACAGTTTACAAAGCAATCAAACCTTGTTTTGAACAATCTGTGTAATTGTATTTTAAATTAAAAGGGATGCACTTGAAGGTTTAATAATTAGAAATTAAAATAAGAATGCATAATATTAATGCACCTGCAACCACTCACATGTATTATTCCAATAGCCTTAATTGTGATGCATTAATGTATTTAAATGTCACTCACTAAAAATGTGCTTTAAGCAGTTTATATTTAGCTTTGAAAATGCTTTGGCATTTTCCAGTTTTGAGGGTTACAATGAAGTTTAATGTGTTTTTGTACTTAAACTCGACTAGCAGAAAACATTCTCAAAGCATGGTTGCATAAGCTCACCTGTAGCTGACCTGGTTGAGTAATGGTGCGTTTACACTGGCCGTTTTTAGGACAGCTTTGGGCCGTCTCAGGTCTTTTTTTCTGCATTGTAAACGCACATGGACAATTCTCAGCTGTCCTAAAAATGTCCAACTAAAAACGTGGCTCAGAGCCAGCTTCGGTCCGTCCGAAAGGCAGTGTAAACTCACCCGACTTTAGGACGGCTCTCGCACGACGTGAGTGCCGCTCGGCTCCTCCCCCACGGAGTCGGAACAGGAAGAAGCTGCATTGCCGTTGCAGTGTCACAAAAAGAGAAGAACGACTTGATACACAAGCGTCCTGAATGTTTGAATTTATTAACTGTTTATATTGGGGAGTATTTGTAAATATCTACATTTTATTATTAAGTTGTCTTCAAAAGTGTACATACCCCAAATATCCATACATTGGGCTATGTAAACTTTTTACGGTAACTTTTTATTGTTATTTAAATTTACCTCACTGGTAAATCCATCTCAGTTACATATGTGAGCAGGAGGATGATGGAAAATGTAGTTCTGAGAGGTCTATGCAGGTACATGGGAAGCCATCTTGAGGCAGGGAATGCAATTTAAAAGTTTAAAAAAAGTGGTCAAAATGTAAATAAAAAAAATACACACACCTTACATAAACAGTTGTAGCAACACATGGGAACATGTAACACAATAAAATAAAAAGGTCCTTATGTACCCTTTAAGACTTCCACTTGTAAACTACCTGCAGTAAACTGAACAGCACCATTAAACAGTGGTCGGGACTTGGCAAAAAAAATAAATATATACACTAGTATAGTATATTAAATTCGTATATATTAAATAAAAAAAAAACTGACTGGAGACTAGTTATACTGGCTAATCAATGGATAAGGGTATTTTAATAAGGAATGTGCATTACAGGCAGATCTGCTCCTGCAAGGTAACCTTGGCCTGTTTAATAAATATACAGTATCTGAATCAAATTGAAAGCCAGAGTGAAAGTGATAACAACTAACAACCCTATTCTGTTTATTCTGCTTGAGGCTTTAGAAATTCAGCGTTTCATGGCACCATAAGAGGCCTTCATTATTTTCCTTGCCGCTGATGCTCTCAGGCAAGAGATACACAGAATAAAGCTTTTGCTTCAAAACATGCTTTAAACAGGGACAGCTGGACATGCTTCACTATAAAGCTACCTAATTAATACATAATGCAATTACTTGGAACATGTACGTGAAAACACTGCAGAGGTTGATGCTTGTATTGTATGGTTTTCTCAGAATTGCATTTTGTTATTTTTTATGCTTCTTACATAATGTTTTTTTTTTATATATATATATATATATATTCAGTGTGGGCTGTTATACTGTAGTTTAAATTGCATTTTTACTTGAGTGCTGGTAACCCGTAGGTGTGCCGTGGTGATTCAGACTGTCCTTTAGGGTAGGCAGGGTTAGACAAGTTCGAAATGAGGGCACAGTTAACAAACTTCAAGCATTTAGAAGTTGGACTACTAAAAATAAAAAAATAAATGAAAAGAAAAAAGGTAGGCTAGATGGATATTGCAGTTTGACGATTCTTAATGGATTTAAAAACAGTTTGACAGTGGTGTAAGGTTTTATATAAATTGTAATAATTTC
This sequence comes from Acipenser ruthenus, assembly GCF_902713425.1. Lineage (NCBI taxonomy): Eukaryota > Metazoa > Chordata > Actinopteri > Acipenseriformes > Acipenseridae > Acipenser > Acipenser ruthenus. Next base: position 14,605,828 of record NC_081194.1, read on the forward strand.
ATCTGCCCCTTTAAATAGTAAAGTGAGAAATCATTAAAACTCTGTCTCTGAACATTCTGTGATCTTCCTGTGTTTAGTGGCTTTTCGAACTCTTGCCTAGCATTGCCCTGATCTCGTAGCTCTGTAGCTTTGCATGTAGCCCGGAATATTTCCATATCTGAGAATCATGATAAGAAACTGTTTTTTTCATTTGTGACCTCAGGCAGATGACCCTTGTATATGCATGAATTGTTTCTGCTTAAAATGCTGATTCATATGTGCAAACCACAATCAACCCAGCTAAAACTGTTTTTAAACCAAAAACTTCTGCTAAAGGTGCTAGAGATGATTAATGGTTGTCTTTTGTAAGGTACAGTCAAGAGTCCTCCAAACTAATGTTGCAGGTGGGACATTACGACCCTCGAGAGGTGGCTTAGCCTTAACTAATTAGATTAGTGATTAATTATCTCCTGATTGCTTTTACCTATAAAACGCCAGGTCTGGCTGTATTCAAGAGAGGCTGCTTAGTTTCTTTAATCCTCTCCTCCTGTCTGCTGTGTTTTCCGATGGGAGTTCCATCTGAGGCTTGGTAAGTTGGCTGCGTCGCTTCACCCAGTGCAATTTCACTTATTTGCTTAATGGTTTGTTTGTTTAACATGCTTTTTAATCTTGCCTCCTGCTTGTTTGGGACGGGCCTGTCTGTTTGTGTGCACCGTCTGGAGGTATTGTTTGTATTTTATATACATATATACTGATTCTTTATGAACTGTGGCTGGTATTATTTTGTAATCTTTGTGTTTGTGTTTGCAGAATTCTGGAGTGCCAGCCACTGTTTTTCTTATTGTTGTTTTGTATTTTATCGTTGAACGGTATTTATTGTATATTGCTTCATTTGACAGTGTTTTATTTATTTTGTGTTTTTTGTTCTTTTCTGTTTTGCTGTGTTTTACTTTACACATTCACTTTGTTCCTGTTGTGTGTGTGTGTGTGTGTGTGTGTGTTCTCTTTTTTTTTCTATTTTGAAGTTTACCTGGTTGGTGTGTGGTCAGAGGGAGGTTCTAATAGAGCTACAGTTTACATTCTCGGCACATTTGATGAGCATAGACATATCTTTGTTAGCTAGTAAAGAAGATTCTGTCAATTCTTGCACTGCTGTCTATGTTATCCTTCATTTATTTGAGGGGACTTGAAGGTTTTATTATCTTTGCAACTTTTAGGCAGAGGTTACACTAACATGCGGTCATTTTAATCTGAAATATATTTTATAGTTTTAATCTGAAATATATTTTTTAAACCTGTTTGTGATTTTCTGACCCACAGTATGGCTCTTTTGAACAAGCTTTGCTGTCGATAACAGTTTGTGGTTAAGCTCCAGGGTCACTTATCTGTTGCTGCAGCCAATTAACTACAGGCAATGACAGTACTGCCTACATGCATCATGAATTCGAGACAGACATGTTTCATTTTGGTAGAGTACAAACCTTTATGACTTCTATAGATCAGAGATTTTTTTTTTCTAATATCTTTCACAAGTAGCTCATCTTTGTTCCTGTCTGCAATGGTTAATGATCCACACAGGTCATATAAGAGAGAAGGGAAGGGCTTGACTGGCAGAGATACAATTCCCCCCATGCTTATTCCATCTGTGCTGTATCTCTCTAGGAAACTCTGAACATCCCTGTAACAGGGCGAGCAGCCCTGTACATTGTTTTGTTTATTTTTAGAACAGAGTCCCCTCCGCCCCTGTGCAGATTATTGTTTTTTGTTTATGATGATTTATTATATTTATGTCGGCGAGCGCCGTATGTGTTATTGTTTTGTATTTTGACGGCGTAGCCGTTTGTTTATTTTATACTGTTTAGTAATGTGGATGGGAAACCCCATCCACATGGTATATAATTAAAACTCGTGCAGAAGGTGGCCATCTCCCGAATTAATTAGGTGATTTAATTTGTTGCTAATCGGGAGATGGTCACCTGTTATAAAAAGCCTGCAGCTCTCTAGATCGAGGTGGGTGTTGTAGGTGCGGAGAGAGCGAGACGGAGATTAAAAACGAAACTAAAAGAAAATAACATAGGAACAGTGAAGGCAATCTGCCCAGCCTGACCTGTGTTTGATTTATTTTGTGTTCGAGATTTGTTTTTGTTAACCCCTTTATTTTGTTCTGTGAGCAAGTGTTTTTTGTTTAAATATTTTATTTATTGTTGAATTAAAACGGCGCAAGCCATTTGAACTGCAGTACTTCCCTGGTGTCAGTATTTTTGTTCCTGCTTCTGCCTGACGTCAGACCACTCAGCCATCCCTGTCACAATCCCATATATATATATATATATATATATATATATATATATATATATATATATATATATATATATATAATCCCTATCCACATCTTGATGTTCGTCAGCCATTTATCAGTAGTAGTTTATCACCAAAAAGACCTATGTAAGCTGCGACATTAAAAGTGCTCTTTTATCCTGTGCATTTCAAGCTTTACAGAAACGTTTAGTTCAAGATACTCAAGTGTTTCAGTTCATTGGGATAATGGGATTTGTTTTATAACACAAGATTAAATTCACATTGTTACTACCATGAGAGAGGGGCTGTAGCTGCATGGTCCATTGTAAAGTGTATTGCATTACCTGCTCAATACAGGTAGCATGCCTTCTTTAAGTCTTAGAAAGTTTTACAGCAGTTACAGCCAAAAATAACAACGTCAGAGTTACCAGTTACCTCTCCAATTATTGGTACTGTACCTACAGTAAACACTCATATTTTCATTCTTGTACTGTTTGGATCGTTTGATACAGAAACAATTCTTCTGAACAGGAGATGTATTGTGGCAACAGTTTGCTGATTATTTAAATTATAAACACTGGGGCCTAACTAGAGAGCGTAGTGTTCCCAATCTATTAACTGTGACAAGGGTTAGAAGAGGCAAACGCCAAAAGTTTGAAAAAAGGAGATGGACAGAAGAAACAAAACTTTCCAATGTTTAACAATAACTGTGGCAATTCAATATTTCACCACACGTCCACCCCTCCTGGTTTGCTTAACTGCTCTTGAATTTGCAGACTGTTGCCTGAAGAAAGAACCTGAATGTAAAAAACTAAAATTCTCAAAATGGTTTGCTGCAGAACTGTTACATATACCATACATATCCACCAAGACAAGAAGCTGCACAAGGACCAAAAAGTAATGAGTTTATTATACAGCAGATTATGTCCATATTGCTGATGTGGTAACAGTTAAACTGCACTGCTGTTTAAGCATGTTTATGATAAAATGTTGAGGCTGAAATAGTCACAACCCAAAAGGAAAAAAAAAAAAAACTATTGTATAAGCCAATAATATAGTACACATTCTATAGATTCATGTTTAACCCATCTTACCTCATGTGACAAATAAAAGGCAGCAATTCCGAGTGGCCAGAAACAGCAAAGCATAGAGAAGACACTAAGACCCAAGTGATCTCTGGGGGGCACCAGGAGGAAATTGTCTTCACTTTCTGTGTCACTGGAATAATCACTCTGTAAAACAGACGAAACACACGAGAGCTTATAAATGAAGGGTAGAAGCCTTTCTTCTCAGGTACCCGTACAATAGTATTATGAAGAATGCTAATCCTGACAGTTCAGGACTTTCATTACCCTTTGTCTTTCTGTTCAAATACTGTTATTTTCCACAATGAAGGTAAAAGACCATCATGTTGCATTCTACATTTAATGGACTTGTAATGTGTGATGTTTCCTGGTGGATGGTGGCATTGTCTGGTGAAACAGTATAACCACTGCCTGAGGGAAAGGGGTTATCTTAGGGCAGTATTGAGATCTTGATGGATCTCAATGGGCTCTGCAGTCCACCAACAAGTGAACAAGAGTACAATAAAGTAAAACCCTTTCTATTGGGATTATCTGGCTTTAAGACAGCGGTGACCAATACGTGAAGGTAGCAATACTGAAGGTTTTTTTTTCAGAAAGTTCTGAAAGCTGCTGTGTATTTTGTGACATTTTTGTCCAATAAAAATCACCCCATAAAAGTAACAATAAAAATTTCAATTTATTAAAATTACAGAAACATCTTAGTCAAGTAGAGAAATGTGTCGTTTTTTTCTGCAAAAACTCAACATGGTGGCATAAAAAAGCACAATTGCCTAAAGTTTAGTGTGAACTTTTGCATGCTTTTGACTGTTTTTCCAGCTCAGGCTCAAAAGATGTTACAGACCAACAAAGCTGAGCCTCAAGAATCTGATCAGAAATCTTTCCACGCTTTTTCAACTGCTGGTCAGTCACTGCTGAAAACGTAGTCTCCCACAGGCATGTAGAACCAAAAAGTAACGGCAAATTCCAGCTCCCGCCTTTCGTTAATGTGATATCTTCTGGGATATTTTCATCCAAATCGGTACTACTGGAAGGCACAGAAGGCTCTCCTCCATCTTTTGTAACTCACACCCCAAAGCGATCCATTGAAACCACCAAACAAACTCATAACTGTACACAGCCAAAACGCGTTGAAAAAGAGGTAAGGAAGTTGTTAGCAGCATCTTCTGTTTGGAATTAATGTCATTTCTTTGTATTCATTGTCAGGAATTATATTTTTTAAATAAGCAATCAACCCTGTTAAAACTATGCTATGCTTATGTGCTGATGCTTGTTCAGATATCCCCCAAGATCCACAAAAAATCTCTCGAGATCCACCCCTAGTGGATCGAGATCCATGTATTGGTCACCACTGTCTTAGGGCCTGTGTTCTTGTGCCTTCCCAAGAATGGGGGAAATTCATCACAAATGCTTGTCTGCATCTGAGATGAGAGGTTAATAGCTGGGAGGACAGAAGGAAAGGGAGGCCAAGTGTCAAATTAAAAAGTCCTTTTTAACCCAAATTAAAAAGCACTGACAGCAAATGAAATGGGCCAAATTAAAAAGGAGTCAGTCAAGTCTGTCAAGTTTGCAGTTTGATTGATTCACTTGTCTGCTATTTTTAATAGTACTATGCAAATCAGAAAACAAACCTTCATAATACGCACAGTGGAAACATACCTAATAACTCTAGTAGGATAAACGCACTTGAAAAAATGTGCTTGGGATAGATTTCTTATTTTAAATTATTATGTTTTTTAGTTTGTCGCTATGTATCTGGGGAATACCTTAAATTTTTGATGTGCTTCCACTCAAATCTGTCAGACAGATATCACATTTGATACCAGCTATGTATCTGATACGTTTCAGTGTAATAGAAAATGTCAGTGTTTAAGCAAAAGAACAACTGAAGGACACTGCCTGCATCCAAGATGAGGTTTGCAGTCCAACTGCAAGCTGCGCCTTTCCTGCAAGATTGCTAGGCATGTATATTGTAAAGTATTGTGCTATAGTGTTATAGCAGGCTTTCAGTATAGCATGGAACTGGTGCTTAGGCAGAAAAGAAAATGGCTCACATTTGTTCACTAATGCCATTCTACCACTTTCATTGTCATCTATCAGGCTGAACACAAGCAGCTCGGCCTCTTAATTATTTACTTTGTCTGTGATTTCACTCTAGGCCTAACGTGCACCATTTTTACATTTACTGTCCTTAGATAAACTAATTATCAACCTTATTTGGTGCTGCAATGCCAATCCTGTGCCAGGTTTCCTTCTTAGGCTTAGCAGAAAGTATGACACCATGGATGAACTCCACCCCTGTCACATTTTCTGTTCCTTGGCCTCATATATACATATTTAGTTATTTGTATTTGCAAACTTAGGAAGAGCATGTTCATAGTCAGTTATTCTAAGTAGATTGTTTTCCAAACTGATACTTTATTGGAATCAGATTGTAAATCTTTATTGGTAATTAAGTACGCGTTTAACTTAATTGGGCAAATTTTAATTATATGAAAAAACATTCAACTACCGCTGCCCTAAAATGTATAGACCACCTTTTTCACTGTAAACCTCATTTCACTGTTTTTTTTTATTTTTATTATACAGTATGTAGTAGAGTTGCACTACTAACTAGGTCAATAAACCACTCCTGGGGAAAACCCCCGCTGTATTAAGGCAGTAGATTTTAAGAATGGTGATATTTAGATAGCCCCCCAACAGACCCCTTTTATAAAGGAAAATGTGAGACTTACAGATTTGTGGCAATACATATTAGGTAAGATTTACTTGATTTATTTTACTATGTCTATGTCCTTTAAGAATGAAATAAAAAATGGGTGAACCCCAACCCCCTGCCTCCTAAGGGGGCCATTTCTAAAACAGTCAAGAAAAGAGATATGGAATTAATAACCCTGATGCAGTGGACCTACTTTATAGTTAAAGCTGATAGAGCAGATATGTTTTATGTTCACATATTAAAACTTTACTTTTGTTATAAGACATTACAACAACAATTATTGTTTTAATGTAATATATTGTTTTCTAAGATGTATTACTGGGAAAAGAGAAATTACAGAGCAATATATTTTGAATGTATACATCATATCTGTCTAAATGGCAGTTTAAATAAATACTAATTATTAATATTTAAATCAAACTCTGCATTCCTTATAAACTGTTTAAATGTATACTGGTTTTCGTGACCTGTGGTCTTTTTGCAGACATTCACAAAGTTTGATAATGTCAATAAATATCCTATAATAATAATAATAATAATAATAATAATAATAATAATAATAATACAAATGTTTAACTCACTGGAGCATATTTTGAAATATATGCAAAGACAAAGGTACATTTTCTAAGAGGAATGAAACTATTAACTTAGCATAAAACTATCAAGAAACATCTTACCCTAAGATTAAAAAGCCAGTCACTGGCTGCAAAGCTTGCTAGTCATTGGGGGGTGCGAGTGGCTGGTTAATGATAAGAATCAAGGCATTGAAGAGGAGGAGAGACTTTCATTCTCCAGGTGTAATGACTTACGTACTGTACTACACAAAAGTGAGATATACAAACTGGACTTTCTTTAACCTTGTATGGTACCAGATGTAAAAAACATAAATAAATACATGCTAGCTAAAGTATAACATTTGTGGAAAAGGCAATGCACTCTTTGTTAGCTCTTGGAAGTCTTCAAAACTGTACATGTGAAACCCACATAGCGAATGCGTGACAGGTAAGATTTATGGAATTATTTCTTTAGCTATAACCCCTTTTATGGTCGTGCAACCCATATGTTTATAGCAGTGTGTATTCCACCTACTTGCTCCCCAGAATAGCCTACAAAATAGTGTATGCCAGTGTTCCATATTGCTAAGAAACACCCACCTCCAGTTCTTGAAACTCGTCCTCTTCTTTGACATCATACGAGAGCGTTTGAATTTTGGCAACTAGGCCTTCTTTGGTGGGTGACATGTCTTCAATGAAGGTTGTTTCACAGCAGTCTGTACTCATGCTCTCACTCCAGGATTTTAGCATGTTCTCAGAATACAGAATGATATTGGGGCGATAATGGGAATCCATAGTCTGCTGAAGTGAACTTGGGTTAAGTAGTTGCTGCGATGGTTGATTTTTATTGTTCTCCACACAGTTTTGTGGTGACAAGTTTACTACCACATGTCCCTGGTATTGTGGCGCAGAGTACACAGAGGCTAAGCCATCTTTGGTTTCCACCATCACATTTCGAGTGTTGATGAGGCAATTTTTTTTCCCAGCTTCAGTGTCATTTTTGTGACTGGCAACATTGTTCTGTTCAATAAATTCCTCCATGTTCGTTTTCCTCGGTTACTTTTCATAGAACTCTTCTTAAACACATTTGCCTTGTGGCTTGTATTTTCCTGCTGCAAGGGGAAATGTGACATGCAATATTTAGAATCAAGAAAAACTACCTCAGAAGATTATTAATATACTCTTAACATACACATACAGGTATATTAATATATACTGACAACCACATCCCCTATGTTCCTCATCCATTCACACTAAAAAAAACAACATACAATACATACAGTATATAGCTGCTAATTAGTGCATTTTGCTCTGGTGATGTAGACTGTATTTAATAAAGGAATTATAAATTCTAGGAGCAAAATCTACAGAGTATAGTTTGAAACATGCATTTGATGAGGTTATATATACCCTACCCTATTCTTCATGACATTTTCATGCACAATTCTGTAGTAAAATCTACAACCTAACACAAACACCTGTCTTATTCACGAAACGATTATGCCATTAGGTTGCGTTACATGAGTGTTTGACTTTTCTCGAGACATTTGTGTCTTGTGAAATAAACGTGAACATGGTGCCTTTTTGTGTTTACATGTAAAGCCTGTCATTTCCCCTTGGAACGCCTACTTTTCCCAGAATGCAATGCAAATGAAGGATAGGGGGAGGGGGGTCAGATTTAAATGTCATGCTGACAGCCCACTTAGATTCTCGAGCTGTTAACCATGAAAGTCCCCAAAATACTGTTTACATGAGCAGAGAACAGTTTCACGTGTCATCATTTGTAAATTGTTATTGAAGATCAGATTTGCTGATGGATAGTGCCTGCTTTTTTAATACTTTGTTTTAGTGCTTCCACCCACACTGCTTTTCACACCTCATCTGTGTGTGGGGGTGGGGGGTTATATCTTTATTAATAATTAACTGGGCCAAATCCGAGTGATGGTTGAACAGGCGTTTGGGTTATTGAAAGGGAGGTGGCGGATACTACTGAAGCGTTCTGAAGTGAACCCGGTGTACTTTTATTCTGTATCACTTTTTTGTTTCATTGGCTTGTTTTGTATCTCTCTATACCAAATATAGCATCCTTATTTGCGCTGTACTTGTATGACTAAGTCGCAAAAATTCCACTCCACATTTTATTTTGGGAGTGGGTTAAACAATGTTTGTGTCAAGCTGCTTCATCATATCCTCTTCCCTTATGGATATTAACACCCAACTCTCTTCATCGCTCCAACGGACGTAAATGGAGGGTGGACACACGTTTTGCTCAGACATAACTCGGAGAAATTGCATTTATTGTAAAGTACTACTTAGTAGTACTTTACAATAAAGTCGTTTTGACAGTTGTTTGGAAAGCTATTTGCAAGTGTATTCTGAAGTACTGTACAGTAGCTGTAACCACCTGAATTCACAAGCCCACGATCCAGTTTACCAAACATTTGTAGTAATAGTTTTAAACAGAAACTTGGTAAATACAATCTGCATGATACTTTACAAACACATTTAGATCAGTGTATGATTAGCATTAGGGAAGACAGAGAAAAAAAGTGGGGTTATCTATAACATCAATCTGATAAGGGAAATACTGCAAACAAAAAAATAACTTCCCTGCTACCTTCTTTGGACCATGGTAACTTACGTATTCCCATGTGACTTTTATAGCAGCTTTAGGAAAGGACTTGAATGAGCTAATTAACATGAGAAACTCGTGTTTACATGTTTAAGTGGCTGTTGATTTCACAAGCATTTCCTGGAATCTCACAAGAAATTGAGACTTTCATGGTAAAATACTGAGACCGTTTTTTGGGACATTTTCATGAGCTTTCCTTGTCAAGTTTCACACGCATTGTCCATTCACGTGAAACAAACCAACATGTAAACTGGCTTATTTTTTTACGGTCGTAGTTAAAGAGTTAATTCTCAGTAGTAATGCATTCTCTTTGCTGATATGTACCACCTCACTATGGCTGCGTTATGCATGGGACGCATTAAATTGAGGGTGACTCATTCGCTCCAGTCCCTGTATCCCTGAAAACATGAAGCACAGCCTTTCACATGTTTTTTTTATTTTAAGGATTTCCATCTATTGTTTCTGCAGACGTGGATCTTACGTAAATAAAGTGTCTGCATGGATCATTTATGTAAAAATCACTGACTCTATCTACCATAAAATTGCATTATCTATAAGCTTAGTAACCACAGTCCACAGACTTTTTTTTTTTTTGCAAGACTCAGCAGTAAATCTCAGAGGATGAGAAATGGCCTTTAGAGTGGAGGCAAAGCACGCTTTTACTCAAATGACAACCCTGTCAGCTTTCCCCTACAGATACACCTTAAGTGCTAACAAACGTAAAAGCCATTGGTGGAGACCCAATCAACTAATATTCGACTAGAAACCTGCATTTACGTAGTATGGATACTGTAAGTGCATAGCCATTTATGCATTTACTTGCAAGCTACTTCTTCATCAATCAAATTTAATCATGCTAATTCTGTACATTTTTACTGACTTTTACCATGTAAATGCCATTTTAGATTGTAAGGTCTAGGTCTTGGCTATGGTTATGCATTTAAACACTTCAGATTATGTATGATTTGTTATCTTTGTTTGTGTTAACAGTTCAATTCTGCATATTGAACTGGAACATCTTCGATATTTTCATTTCTGCATTTTTTTTTTTACAAGTCCACTAGCATCCTTAGAGATTAGCTGTAAACACAATGCATGGAACAACCTCATGTTTACTTGTAATGTGCCTTTGGGACTCAGGTGGAGGACTATGCTTTATTTAATGGTCAGCTACAAATATAAGACCTCATTTGGATGCTTGTTAATAGTGCTTTTTCCTGAAGATCAGGGAAATGGAAGGCTCTGATACAAATTCACATTCATTATAATATAATAATAACATCTTTATATAGCACCTTTCATAGTAGACCTCCATCACAAAGCGCTTTACAGAGGTATGCAGAGTCACTTACAATATGACATTGATTTAACATCTCATCCACAGGATGGCACACAAGGAGGATAAGTGACTTGCTTAGGGTCACACAGTGAGTCAGTCAGTGGCAGAGGTGGGATTTGAACCAGTGACCTTCTGGTTACAAGCCCTGGACTTTAACCACTGGACCACACTGCCTCCATCAGGAGTCCATTAGAAGACAGCCATAAAAAGCAAGGGGTATCTCTGATGCTATAAACCAAGACACAATAGCTTCCTCAGAAAAAACAAGATTTTTAAAAGGAGTTTCTCATTAATCAACACAAGTCATATGTTTATAAGAACAGGACCATGCTAATCTGTTCAATATCAGATGTTATTAAAACCCTAGCAATTAATAAAATAAAATAACAATGCCAAACTGGTTTACTAAAGCCAGCAAATAATGCGTGTGTTAAGGCAACTAGTAGATACATTTTTTGCAGGACTACAGCAGATTGTAATTTAATAATGTGTTAAAACGTTTATTCCAACAAGTCAACAATACACGCGTCAGATATTTCGATTTTGCACAAGAAACCATATTACACGGACGTAGAATTAATCTATTAATATACCACTAAATAATCTGATAGCTAGTATACTAATGCTCATGTCTCCTGGATTTGAAAGTCCTGTGCGGTATTTCACAAAAACTTAAAGCTGAACTGCAATTTAATTGACATGTCAAAAATGTACTTGAGCGGTAGCTTTGTCTTTTACTGTAAGCAAGAGCTGCCAGCACGAAATTTCCACATGGCATTTCACCAATAGCTGAATATTAAGCACAGTGATGTTATTGTTTTGCTGTTGTGGATGCTGTCTGTTGAATTCTGTCTTGCACAGCATATGACAAATAAAAACTGACATGTTAAAACCATATTTGAAGGGATATAAAAACGATGTCATAATTGTCTTGAATACAGCAATAAGTACAATATTATTCTCTACACTGTACAGACAGACAGATCTCCTGGTTAATGTGGAAAATGCTAACTTTTCCACAGCATACATACAGCAGTATCTTTTCACACCAAAAAATATGGAGTTTGATAAATTCCAATTCCGTACACAGCAATCACACTTAATTGTCACAAATAATACTAAGAATAATAATAGCTAAAATATGTACAAACAAATCGAATATTCAACAATAGTACAACCTTAAAGATGCTCAGTTATAAAACGGTCTAAGGTTCGAATGCAATACAATACTAAAGTCAGCGGTGTATTCAGTCAAGCAGTTGCTGTACATGTTCGTGATTAGACTATCAACACACATATACTTACCTTCCAAGGTGAAACAGCTGTATGAATCGAGTATTACGGGAACATCAACAAAATCGTTCCTAATGCTTGAACCACTGCTCTGTTTTAACAATACTGTTACCTGACCCTGCATAGCCACAGCTAATAATGCACACCTCGCGGGTCGTTTTCATGAGTTGCAAAAAAATAAACAAATAAATAAAAAGAAGTCCCCAGGTCCGTCAGATTTCCTCCAGCTGTGATTTCTGCACACGTCCACAAGAAAAATAAATGCAGGCTAGTACTACTGCTTATGGATGTGTTGTACAAGGGGGGGAGACGCGTGTTCCGGATTCGTGTGATCAAAAAATATCTAAGGTATCCCTTTATGAGAGACAGAAGAGGGTACAAGCGTTTTAATGTGAAGGTGGTATATAATGAGTGTTCTCTTGACAGTGATTTTGATCTGCACAGTATCTCAGGACCGCTACACTTCCACTTGGTCCTAAAGGATGTCCAGTTTAGAGTTGTTTTGTATAGTTAAATTTGATGGCTAAGGCTGAACACCTTACCGAATTAAATTTACAGTGTGAACACTGCTTATTTTTGTTGGTATCGTTTCATACAGAATTTGTTTAACTTGGTGTTTTGTTTTTTTTTGTTACTTCCCTTTTTATCATTATAAATAATTCGTCTTTTACACAAAACATTTTTAGTTGCTGTTGTTCTATTTCTATTTTACTACTACAAGAAGAGGAAGAAGGGGGCTTTAGGTAAGATGCAGGTGTATATGCTTTGCAGATCATAAAGTATATAACTTTGTTCACAGTTTTAGTGGAGGAATAACGTTTTGGGGCTGACCATGTCCAAAGAAATAACCCTTTAAAGGGGTTATAGTTGATGTAATCTTGCAGTGTATTCCATTCACTGTGCAAGTCTTTTGAAGTGAAGTCACGTTCAGCTCTCAGTTAACATACTTTTAGGTTGCTTGCTATACTTACATTTCTTGGTCACTTCATTCACCTCAGCAATGTGGTAACTCAATGTCATAAGTGGCCAAATTGAGTACTGCACTTTTTCACTTCTTGTTTGATTGATTTGCACGGTTTGCTATATTTTTGCTGAGATTATTTTGTTGTTTTTATTTTATATTAATTACTAGTTCAGTTTTTGCTTTGTGTGATGATTATTGTGTTGTATTTATTATTAGTACACAGGTTACCAAGTGGTAGAACTGATTGATATTCTGAGGAACCTAATTACATCACCTGTTACCTATTACCTCATTAAACCACTAACTGCCCTATAAAAGGTGTGTTGTCAGCACAGCGGGGCACGGGGCACGGGGCACGGGGCACGGGGCACGGGGCACGGGGCACCCTGCACCCTGCACCCTGAGGACCCAGACCAGGAATTGCATGAGAGAAGCTGCTGGAGGAATAGACTGCAGGAAGAACCTGGAAATGTCAGACAAACAAATAAAGGGAAGTTACAACCAATTAATAATACTTTTGTTTCAGTGGTGAACCCCATCTAGCTTGCTGATAAGTGCACAGGGCTAAAATAATCTTGTTTAGTGTGCAATTGGAAACCATTCTATTAGACAGTACAACACACATATTGACTTTACAACTATAAAGGAATTATGAAGTGTGTCTGATAACATTATACAGATTGCACAGGATTATTGTGGTGGTCTGTATATAAGACAACCTGCTGGAATATCTTTGCAAACTCAAATTTGGGACACAATACGTCGCAACAGAACTGTACTGACGGTGGCTTTGTTTGTCTTTGGTGTGTTACAGCAGACCCCCAGTGGACAGTGACCAGCAGGACAGCATTCGAGACAGAGAGAAGCTGGCCCCGGGTTTTGATGACTGTGTGGGGCTAGTCTATAACAAAGAGGACAAGGGCCATTTTTGGCCTGGAGTGATACTATGAGTCGGGACACAAGGAATGCAAGGCTACATCTTTCTGTGCCATGGCCTCTCTTCTCACGGTCGAGAAGTATCGTGAGTTAGCCTGGTTACCAGGACCCTCACTACCTTCTGTATTTGCACAATTGAGCTTGTTTTTAGATAGTGTTAATATAATTTTAGTTGGGAGTGTACTTTTTATTGTGAATTGTTATTTTGATAAAGATTACTGTGGCTATTGACTGTAACAAAAATGAAAGCTTACTCACCTGTGTTGTGGTCCTTGGACCTCATCTGGGGGTCGGAGTTGGCGTCACGGAATCCCAAAAGAACCTGTAGAGAGAGAGAGTGGAAAATGGGAGGGTTAACTTTCATACACATAGTTAACAGTGTTACTTGGTCACCTGGTCAGCTCTCTACCAGTGTGATGCGTTAAAGCATGTGACATCTATATCCCTTCAATACCCTCTTTCCTGTCATTAACTAACCAGCTGCTTCCTTAATAACCAGCATGCTGTACAGCCAGTTTTGAATACCTACAGTGCAGAGGATTTTAGTAGAAGTTGGTAAAAAGCTACAGATATAGCAACTGTTTAATGAATTTAGTATATTGTCAATTATATTATAATGTTACAATTCCATCATTCCCTTCATAAAGTGTTACAAAGGTCTAGTTCTAAATATTCAGCTATAATTTAAACAGTACTGAAAAAGTAATACTTCTATTCATGTTTTCAAATGAAAAGCACACAATTTAGAATTTGACAAGTTTTTTTTTTTTGCAATTGCATCTTCAAGATTTAAATTACGTCTTCAAGATTTGTTATCACTTAGGGAGCAAACCAATTTGTCGAATGATATCCTACCTATCTATCCTATCTATCGTGAGCCAGCTCACATAACCAGCAGGAGGCGCTCGTGGCAGGCTGAGACCAAGCCGGGCCCCACAACAGGGGACAGCTGGAATGATCCGTGGCTGCCTTGGAATCAGCCTGCAATGAGTTTGAGGAGCTAATTGAATGATAGGCAACAGGTGCTGCTAGCATAGGAAACAGAGTTTGCTTGTTAATTAGTAATTGCCTCGTTTGGCCAGCACCTGTGGCCTGTCTGGGCTCCAATCGAGATCCTTTATAAAAGGTTTATTTTTCTGTGTTCAGGAGACTGGATCATCTGAATGGAGTGGTGAAACGCAATACAAATCTGAAAGTATCCCACTGGAAGAGAAGCACTGGAGGTACGGTGAATGAACAGGAGCCTGTGGACATTGCTGCAAGACTACTAAGATCAGTTTGTGTTCTGTTTATTTTTTACTTCTGGAAAGAGACCTGCCTCCCGTTTATTTATTTTTTGTTTGTTAATTCTTGCGGATCCTTTGCGGCAGAGCCACTATTAAAGAATACGTTCTTTGGAACTTTGTTGTCCGTGTGCAACCAATGCATCACAATATATATATATATATATATATATGTAATACCCAGGGCCAGGCTCTTTTCAATTGGACAGCCGATCTCAGATAGGACAAATGTACAAACAAGGATAATTCAATCAATTATGTCTTTAATAAAAAATACAATTTAAAAGAACAGAAGGAATGGAGAGAGAGAGAGAGAGAGAGGATACAATGTCGATAACAAATTCTAAAACGACACTTCACTTAACACATCAATACAATATAGGACCAAAATAAAGAGTGAACAACCCAAACAACTCAATTACACACTTTTCAAATAAAATCAACACAGTGCAAACAAAATAAAAATAACCATTTAACAGATCAAACAATCAAAATAAAGGAAAATCCCATATAACATAACACCATGAACACAATATAAATCAACAATTTGCAAAAAGAAAAAACAAAAACAACATTAACACAGCAAAGCAAAATGGTTGAGAAATGAAAAGGTCCACAATTTACAAATGAACTGTATACAAAGTGACAGTGCCATAAAGAATAACTATAAGATAAATCCTATAGACAAAGCTCACACTCCATTAACCCCCCAGACAAAACATATCCACCAGCACAATTAATACAATAATTAAAATAGAATTACCGGTTTCAATTCTATTAATAGATACATCATAAAATCAATTAACCCATAAACAATAAATAGTAGCCCTACGCGAGGAAAAAACAGAGAGCCAATATATTACAAGCGTCGATTTAACCATAAACTCTCAGCTACACAAACCTGCTTTATTCTCACCACATACAGCAAGCATTAACGGATCACGACTCTTCCGCGGATCGACTCATTCGTGGATAGAACATTTCACTTTCCAATCAAACTGGAATAAACGCTAAAAACAAAACTTAACTAAATTTAGCAAACAAAGGCGCTCTGTCTTTTCCTGGCGTTCACAAACACAACCTCTCTCTGTCAAGGGCACACCCCGTCACCATCCAGCAGCCGGCTTTTAAAGCAGCACGTCAATTAAGACAGCTCATTTATCCAATAGACTCCGGACAGAACATATTGCGCTCATTGGTTTCAATAAAGTCGTCATAATACCAGGACCAACAGGTAGAATCCCAAACTAATATAATAAGTAAGCACCGTTTACATATATATATTTTTTAATGGGAACCACTTGCATAGCTGATTTCCATTATGGGCTCTTAACATTCTTAATGTGAGAACTTTATGGGACGCTACACCTTTAAGCTGGCTGTTGTAAGAATGAGCATATTTTAGGGTTAATTAGCTGCATTGCGGTTTGCTTTCTTTATTGGGTTTGTTTGGGTGTCACTCAAATAGAGCACAGAGGGGTTAACTTAGGATTGAGTCCCAATAAAATTTTTGGATGGATCCAAATCTTGTCCTTATACATTGGGATGTGTTGGGTAACAAAACCAGTCATGGAGAGCTAACCTTGGTGCTCCAGGAAGAGTGTACTGTAAACTCCAACCAGTTCTCATAACATGTACTTCAGCTATGTGGTAGACAACGTGTGTGCAAGAGAGAGATATTATTATAATCAATCAATCAGTATAAAATAAATAATAACATGGCCTTCAAGCCGTAGTCTGTGACACCTGCATGATGTGGGAAATCTGAGAAAACCCAGCAGCGCTAAATGAAGTGTGTGTGAAGTGCTGCATGATCCAGGACTTGCACACCCACAATTCTTAGAAGTCTGCACCCCTAACAGACTGAAAGCCACCAGGGAGATGGAGGGTCAAACCAGCTGAGTTCAGGTAGGCAGAGGCAGGGGAAAAAAAAAAGAAACTTTGTCAACCACAACCACCAGAAATCAAAAAAACTTGAGCCACTTTAAAATTTAGATGATCAAAACCAACATCAAGTGAATGAAAGGATCAACATCCAGGACCCTATAAATGATGCTGGCCAGACAGCAAAAAGAAGAGAGGTCATGATTGTTGGGGACTCCATATTGAGAAACACAGCAAGTTCAGTGCGCAGTCTGGACCTCCTTACTGCAACAGTGTGCCTTTGTCACGCACATCACTGAGAACGTGGACAGGCTCCTAGAACGAACAGGAGATGACCTGGTAGTAGTTGTCCACATCGGTACAAACAACATTGGAAGAGACAAGCCAAAATCCCTGCAAAACAAATTCAGAGATCTAGGAAAGAAATTAAAAGACAAGGCCAAAACTGTGCTATTATCTGGGATACTGCCGACACCTTGCAAAGGACCATATGGACAGCTGGAAATAAATAAGCTAAATGCATGGCTAAAATTGTGGTGCACACAGGAAGGCTTCACCTTCCTTGAACATTGGACCACATTCTACAACAAGGACTATCTATATAGGCGGGATGGACTGCACTTAAACAAAAAGGGAACCAATCTACTTGGTGAAAGGATCCTCGAGGAGGTTCAGAAGCATTTAAAACTAGAAAGGGGGGAGAAATAAACAAAAGGGAGACTACATCAGAACAAGGGCAACAACTCGGGTAAGAAAGCCATTAAATGTATTTATCTAAATGCTAGAAGTCTCAAAAACCAAATGTTAGAACTACGATGTGATAGGTGTTACAGAAACTTCTAAAGTATTAATAATTGATTTAAATTAGTGTGAAGTGATGGACATGGCATTGTCAAATATTTATGTAGCATCCCTGAGTGGTTTCGAGGTCTGTTTTGTGCTATAAATGATTATACAGTACAAGTTCTCAAAAAGACGCAGCATAATGAATCGGGTTTACACCTTTTATTTGTGTCCGTCAGTCTGACTATTTTTCAATCTCAACACAATGAATGAAACTTAGTATTCAGACTCACTAGTAACAGAGTAATAAAAATAATGCAAGTCTTAATTTATATATATATATATAATGTGTGTGTATTTTACTGTACATCGTTAGGTTCAATAAATGCAGGGGGAAAAGTGTGGAATAGACTTGTGCGTCACCTATGATTTGTATTCCATTGTGGGTTTTTTTTTTTCAAAGTGATGTTACTGAAGTACCTTGTTTTTTTTTATTCTGTTTCAGTACATCTCTGCTGTGCCTGTTAGACTGACTCCCACACATGGCTGTGCAGCTATCTCCTTTGTGTGGCAAAACTGACAGGACCACTCAAATTGCACATAACACGAAGCAGGCCCACAGAGAATGGCATGTAGGTGGAACGTCGCTCTTCAGAGATCATGTTTTACATAAGTCTGCCACATAGTTAACTGATTGCATGCACTTTCCTAAGTCATGGGGCAATAAAGTATAACACATTAAGGCAAGGAAACAAATCTTCTTTCTCCTATATACAAATCTCTAACTAGTTTTGTTACTTAACTTTATTTTTCATTTGGTATAAAAATAGGTAGACCAGTCATTAAAGAGTAAGTAACGGGGTTCTGAAAAATCTAGCGTTCCACGTCCCCACATGTTGCTTCAACTGTTTAAATAACATTAAAGAACATTTCAGATCTGTTATGTGTTCACTTGAAGAAGGAGAGTGTTTCTTAAGCATGACTTACCTCCTGTCGAAGAGCCTTCGGTGTAATTGCTGCATGCAAACATGTGCATTCAGACTGAAGGGACAAAATGAATTGATTTTTCAAACTAGAGTGTGTGCCAGACTGTGCCTGCATGTCTACTGTGCCCAGCACAACTACCCTGGGAAAAAAATCTTGTTATGACTGAATCCTTGTTCTGTATTTATGCCAAAAGTATTTTAAAAGAACACTTTTTGTCCATTTCTATGTTAAAGTCAACATACTTTCACTAAATGCACACGGTATATTGCACAATTTCTATTACAATGGATTCTATTGTTGATTGGCTTTTCTGCAGGACTTTGAAATATGGTTTATTAAAAGGTACATTTTAATCATCAATGCTTTAGGCACTTGTATGTTAAGGATAAAAGATGAGAGTTTGTTTTATCCAAATCAAAGGCATACGAGTTAAGAGGCTACTTCTCCTCCCTCCTAAACCCTCCCCCCCTCCTCCTTCCTCCTCTATCTCCCCTGATGACTTTGCCTCCTTCTCTTCTAAAATCTCAGGTATCCGCAAACTCTTTAACACCTCTCCCTCCCCCGCACCCCCTCCTGCTCCAACCCCTACACCCACTGCATCCCCTACTAACTCACCCTCCTTCTCGCCCCTCTCAGACTCTGACCTCTCCTCCCTGCTCCAGGGTCACAAACCCACCACGTGTGCCGTGGACCCCCTCCACACTCTCCTCTTTCAAGCTGCTGCTCCTGCTCTACTTCCCTTCATCTCCTCCCTTCTCAACACCTCTCTCCTTTCTGGTCTCTTTCCCTCTGCCTTCAAAAAAGCCTCTATCACTCCCCTCCTCAAAAAATCTACCCTCGACCCCACCTCCCTCAAGAGCTACCGTCCTGTCTCCCTCCTACCCTTCCTCTCCAAAACCCTCGAGCGGACTGTACACCGCCAGCTCTCTGCTCGACCCTCTCCAATGTGGCTTCCGCTTTGCTCGCTCCACTGAAACCGCCCTCCTGTCTGTCACCAACTCACTAAAGTCTGCCCGAGCTGCCTCTCTCTCCTCTGTCCTAATTCTCCTTGACCTCTGCTGCCTTTGACACTGTTGATCACTCTATTCTACTATCATTTCTCGCTGACCTGGGGATCTCTGGCACTGCTCTGGCCTGGTTCTCCTCCTACCTCTCCAACCGCACTTACCAGGTAACCTGGCGTTGAGCAACCTCCGCACCTCGCCCTCTCTTAACAGGAGTCCCCCAAGGGTCAGTCTTGGGTCCTCTCCCTGTTCTCTCTCTACACCCACTCCCTGGGCCCCCTCATCGCATCCTATGGTTTCTCATACCATTTCTATGCTGATGATGCTCAGATTTTCCTCTCCTTCTCCACCTCTGACTTCACCATCCCCTCCTGTATCTCTACCTGTCTGTCTGCTATTTCCTCCTGGATGCACTCGCATCACCTCAAACTCAACCTCTCTAAATCTGACCTCCTTTTCTTTCCCTCCTCCTCCTCCCCCTCCTCTGATCTCTCTATCTCTGTTCCTCTGGAATCTACCACACTCTCTCCCTCTTCCTCCACTAAGAACCTCGGAGTCACCCTGGACCCCTGCCTCTCTTATTCCCAGCACATGTTCACTCTGGCACACACTTGCCGATTCTTCCTGAGCAACAGCTGAAGAATCCGACCCTTTCTCACCAACTACGCCACCCAGCTCCTGGTCCAGGCCCTGGTACTCTCCCGCCTAGACTACTGCAACTCCCTCCTGGCTGGCCTCCCTGCGTCCGCCACCCGTCCGCTCCAGCTCATCCAGAACTCCGCTGCCTTCCTGGTGTTCTCTCTGCCTCGCTTCTCCCATGCAACTCCACTACTCCGCTCACTCCACTGGCTCCCGATCACTGCTCGCATCCAGTTCAAGACTCTTGTACTAGCCTACAGATGCCTTGACCAGACTGCACCCAGCTACCTCCAGACCCTCCTCTCTCCCTACACCCCCACTCGACCTTTCCGCTCCGCCTGCACTAGAAGACTGGCTCTACCTCCTCTACGCTCCCCTGCCTCCAGAGCCCGCTCCTTCTCCACCCTCGCTCCACAGTGGTGGAATGACCTTCCTACTGATGTCAGGACTGCCCAGTCCCTGACCACATTCCGGCGCCTCCTTAAGACTCACCTTTTCAGACAGCACCTGTAGAACTCCTGTTTTTCCCCTGGGACACTTATCACCCTTCCTTAAATGTGCTTTACTTGCTCTTATCTGCCCCCTATTTTACTGCATTTAATCCTGTACTTCAGAGTACTGTAATCTGCAAAGTGTTTAATCTGTAGTGTTTTGTATTTAATCATATCCTGATCTAACTATCACTGACACTGTTTTCTGCTGTATTATTGAATTGTATTTTGTCACACTTGTACTTGCTTGAACCAAAGTCATTGTATTTATCTTGCTCTTAATTGTACTATTACTTGTACTGTGATACTTAATGTATTTGCTTACGATTGTAAATCGCCCTGGATAAGGGCGTCTGCTAAGAAATAAATAATAATAATACTTGGCTTCAGTCCTCTTCACCACATAGACTCTTAATAAAAGCCTTCTCTTAAGTTTCATGCCCATGGAAGATCTAAATGTGTTTAAATCAATACTTTTGACAAGTCATATTTAAAATTTCAGAGTAGGAACCTCATTATGCCACAGGTACAAAGACATGTCATTTTGGAAAAATAATCTATAACGATGTTGTAACAGAAAAAGAAATGCAGCTCTTTATCTTGTGTTGAAGCATCACTACCTGGTTTTACTGATGTGGAATTCTGCCGTCATTTCTATCAGGCTGCAGCTATGATTTATTTACTTTTCATGGTAACTCAAATTCCATGCTTGGAGACTGTGATTTGGTGTTGTGACAGTAAATCAAAGGTTTTGTTTTTAGAATAAAATGTTTTTCTAAAATGGTTATTCTTCTGTCAGCAGATCGCTGAAGTGTAAACCTTACAGTAAATGCAACAATTTAAAAAAGAAGAAAAATATTAAATATTTTCTTTGTTTATTCCATACTTAGCATTTTCACTTGCTTTGCTTTGGCACTCTGCCTTGCCTTTCAGGGAAAATAGTTCTGCTTTGAAATTCTGAACCCAGCACTTGGGTTATATATAGTGCCGTGACAAAGTATTTGCCCCCTGGCTGGTTTTTTGCATTTTTTTTGACACTGAATGTTATCAGATCTTCAACCAAAACCTAATAAACCTGATAAAAGGGAGCCTGAGTGAACAAATAACACAAAAATTTGATACATATTTCATTTATTTATTAAAGAAAGTTACACAACACCCAATACCCCCATGTGAAAAAGTAATTGCCCCCTTAGACTCAATAACTGGTTACACCACCTTCAGCAGCAATAACTGCAACCAAACGCTTCCTGTAGTTATTGATTCGTCTCTCACAGCGCCATGGAGGAATTTTGGCCCACTCCTCCATGCAGAACTGTTTCAACTCAGTGACATATTTGTGGGTTTTTGAGCATGAACTGCTCGTTTCAGGTCCTGCCACAACATCTCAATGGGGTTTAGGTCTGGACTTTGACTAGGCCATTCCAAAACTTTAAATTTCTTGTTCTTCAACCATTCTTGCTTGTGTGTTTCAGATCATTGTCTTGCTGCATGACCCAGCTGCGCTTCAGCTTCAGCTCACTGACGGATGGCCTGACATTCTCCTGTAGAATTCTCCGATACAGAGCAGAATTCATGGTTCCTTCAATGATGGCAAGGTCCTGATGCAGCAAAGCATCCCCAAACCATGACACTACGATCACCACGCTTGACCGTTGGTATGAGGTTCTTACTGTGGAATGCAGTGTTTGGTTTAGGCCAGATATAACGGGACCCATGTCAGCCAAAAAGTTTCACTTTTGTCTCATCTGTCCATAGAACATTGTTCCAGAACTCTTGAGGATCATCCAGGTGCTTTTTGGCAAACTTGAGACAAGCATTCATGTCCTTCTTAGTGAGCAATGGTTTGATGCCATGAATCCCATTTTTGCCCAGCGTCTTTCTGATGGTAGAGTCATGAACACTGACCTAAGCCGAGCTGAGAGAGGCCTGGATGTTGTTCTAGGGTTCCTTGTGACTTTCTGGACGATTTTACGCCTTGCTCTTGGAGAGATTTTGCCAGGACGGCCACTCCTCGGAAGACTCACTACTGTCCCAAACTTTCTTCATTTGGACAATATGGCTCTGACTGTGATTCGGTGGCACCCCAGAGCCTTAGAAATGGCTTTGTAACCCTTTCTAGACTGATAGGCATCAACAACTTTTTTCCGGAGGTCTTCAGGAATTTATTTTGATTGTGGCATGATGTGCGTCTAGAACAGGGGTGGGCAATTCCAGTTCTGGAGGGCCGGTGTCCCTCCTGGCTTTTGTTCTAACTTTGCCCAAAATTACTTAATTGGACCATTCATGGCACTTCATATATATATATATCAACACTGTCACCAAGTGTGGTAGAGTGGCTGATGCAGGATGAATAAAATGGCTGGAGGTTTTGTTGAAGTTTTCAGAACTCTGCAGAGTGATTTTTATTATTCACAGTGTGGTCACCGACACAAAAGGAAAATAAATAATAGAAAACCTAACTCGACTTGAAGTACTACCTAAACAAAATAAAGCCCTAACGAACAGGTTGGAACAGCTAAGCTGTTTGTCCAACAATAGAACAAAACACAGTGCAAGTATGGTGCAGTTACAGAAAGTGACTACTAACCCCCACATGTACTGAATATTTCCTTGCCTGCTTGGTCTGAACTGAACTAACTTGCACTTATTATTCGGAGTATGAGCTCTGCCTCTCTCCTGCTTCAGCACAGCTGGACTTACTGGAAGGCAAGGCAGAAGGGCTCGCTTCATCCTGCTGCGGAGATTTCAGCCTTCATTGGTCAGGGTTTTGTGCACAGTCCTCTGAGTGTTTTCCTCTTGCGCTCCATTTTCAAATTAAACTAGTAACTGTCAACGTATACCTATAGCAAAAACTTACCTACACCTTAACCCGCTAATTTTAACATAGGTGCTTAGAATGACAGGCGCTGTAGCTAGCAAATGAAAGTGCACAGTCAGTGCAGGTCTTGATGATTGACAGTCATTTAAACGAATGAGAGCATTCTAGCGCTGCTTCAGTCAACAAAATCTATTAGAACAGGATGAAATGACTGACAGTGAAACTACAGTAGCCAATTAAGGAACCACTGAGATGACTGACAGCGACCCCTAGCCATTCATAGCGGAACAGAGACGGAACAGACAGCAAGTATAAAAACTACACAAACTAGAGATAATTTCTAAATTGTTATTTTTGGTAAGAATTAAAAATAGCGAGTGTACCAACGTTTAACGCCTACAAACAGCGTAAATGACTGCTCATTATACAGGAGAGATCATAATTTGCATCTCATTATAAATAGATTCGCAATGGCGAGTCAAGATTTACCATAAAAAACTGTGTATAAGTCGCACCGGTGTATAACACATCGGTGTATAAGTCGTGTATAAGGACCCCCTAAAAATACCTAGAAAATAGACTTATACAAAGGTTATTACGGTAGAACTTCCTTCTGGCAAAGATAAATGAGTGGTATAGTGAACAGAAAGAAGTAGTAGGCAGATATAATAGGGTTGAGCTATGGCTTCTGCAGGCTCTGACCTTGATGCAACTATGACACCAGCCAAAAAGAAAAGGAAAACAAATTTCCACACAAGACGAAATTGACCTGTTAGGTATTGAAATGGAGAAAAAAAAAACAGCAAATATTTAATACTTCACAGGGCAAAAAAACATTAAGAAACAAAACATGGAAAGAAATAAATCACTAAATAAATTCAGAGACCAGTGCTGGTGTAGTATCAAATGCAGTTCCCCATGAAATTCAGTGCCCCCTGTTTGCTGTGCGCATGCGCGAAACAGTCTTTCGCTTGTCACAACACGCGCCCTGCTCATTTATGATGTTAAATCTTCTGCGGATATGTGCAGAGCTTGTCATTCATGTTAAGCTTCCGTGAACTCCACACACTTTTAATGATTCAGCAAAATTAAACAATGCTTTTTGTTAAGTTGAAATGTAATATCTACGTTTTCTAAATAAACAGCACCTATAAACACTGTGTTGCCCATAATGTGACTCTTATATTAAGAAAACAAGGGAATCCGTATTTCATGAGGAACTGAATTTGATACGACACCGGCACTAGGATTTAACCCCCCCAAAAATAAATAAATAAATAAATAAATAAATAAATAAAACGTGGAGCACTGCTGCAGCACAACCTAAAGAAAACATTTTGAAAATAAATACATCACCAGCTAACAAGACAGTAATCAATCAAGTAACAATATATTCAAAATTAATTATGTAGATTTGGTTAATATTGAAACACATTAATATCTTCAAATTAGCCACAGAACCTATTAATCATAGGCACCAACTTTTTAAATGAATGTTATCAAGTACAAAAGTTAATATGAAAATGTTTATATATGTTTATAAATTTTAAAAAAAAACCTAGCCTGCAGTACAAATGCATTCGTTCATAAGTGAAAACATAATTCTATGAACACACTTAACAAATTAATATCGCAAAAGCATGTTAATTTAATAATATCGCAGAAAACTTTTGTTTGGGAATATGCATATTTTTTGTAAATGAAAAAATTACAGTACATACATTAGGCTACACAAGTAAATATTTTTCTGCTTATTTCAGTTGTCTCTGCACTACATAATTTAATTAGGCATAGTGAGAAAAGATTTCAGTTTGTATTTAATTAAAGAACTCTGCAGTGATTTATTTCCATGCTTCCCATTAACTAATAAAGCACCTTTACATATAAAATAAACCAAAACAAAATGCACTTATTGCCATTGTTTTATATATATATATATAAATTTCAAAGTTGTAACGAGTCACCAAAATTGGGACTCGAGTCAAGTCATTGGGGAGTAAAGACTCGAGTTGAGTCGAGTCTTTGACATGCCAATCTCGAGTCCAGTCACGAAACTGCTCCAGTCGAGTCGAGTCACCAATCTGGCTCGAGTCGCTTTGAGTCATTAGTTCTGACCAGTGATTAATTTGTTAAGAATGAGCTGCCGGGCGCAAGCAATGACAATAATACCGTCCTTAAGAACCGCACATTCAAAATCATAACATGTTTATTTGAAAGAGCATTGTACGTACTAGTGTAAGATGTTTACATTCACGTATTCTACATCATATACAAGGTAGTTGTACGTGCAGAAAAATTAATTAAAGGCAACCGCAGGACAAATAATAAATAAAAAATCCTGTATACATGTTTTGTTATGGTTTTGCATTTAAATGGTTTAAAAAACAAACAAATTAAAAGGCATTCAGAGGACTCCAGGACAACATTGATTAAAAAACAAAATACGCAACCCAACAAGAACATTGGTTTGACCCACGGTCTGCACTATTATCAGCGAATGTATGCAACAGAAGCAGCTGGTAGATTACAAAAACGAATAATTAAACTTAGGCTAGGTAGTTGTTATCTTAGCATGTTTTTATTCTCTATTAATTAAATTATATTCATTGAAAAAAAAATCATTGCAAGAGAGAACCAGATTGTTATTATTTTTTATTGTTTTGGTTTAATATAATATAGAAGGCTAATGTTCCTGTTGAAATAGGCAACAATATATTTTTTTCCATTAAAAAGTTGTCGTTGTTCTTTGTTGAAATTAATGTTCAAATTTCATATTTTGTTGTGTACTACTCATTTAATCAAACCAAATAGTGTATTCGTGCATTGACGTTTTATTTTCGAAAAATAAACAACTTTTTTTTTTTTAACAGAAGATCCAATAACCAAATACACTGTTGTGCAAAAAAAAAAAAAAAAAAAAAAATTTGTTTAGAACACTTCCGATTAAAAACAAAAAAGGAAATACAAAGCAAAGGACTTGAACTTTTAACATGCGCATCGATTTCAATTTTATACTATGATAATAAATACAAATAACTATATATAATTTCATTTGTACTTGTTCATTTTTGTTAACTAACATTTTGTGTTCAAAGCAAAACAAGCCATTTTATTTAATGTCATAAATCTTGACTAATTTAATTACCGTTTGTCTGGCACAGACAGGACTAACAGTTTTCTGCCGTTTAGACAAATTAGGGCGACCAAAACAAATAGCTAATTTTTTAATCATTTTTTCCTTTCCCCTACTGCTGTCAGGCTCATGTCTCTCACTCAGTGTTACGTCACGTTGCGCGTCCGTTTGATTGTAAAGTGTAAAAGCCGTGCGCATTGTCCAATCAGAAGAGTTCAAGGTTGAACCTGTCACGAATGACAGTAAATAGCCCAAACATAAATTTGAAACGCGCGCTTTGGCAGACAGGGAGCATGTCATTGGTCATTTGTAAGTGGCGGTTCATGTGTATACTAATTGAAAGCGGTACTGATTGAAGAGTATTGAGGCCACTAAAAAAAAAAAAAAATCTTTTCAGCACTTTTTTCCCCCTGTAACACAGTGGCTAAGCCACTGTCTGGCAGAAATCTGGGTGGGGCACGTGAATCAGGCATGCCAAGCTCAGTTGCTACGTCACAGCCCAAGCCGCAGATCATGTGGAGTAAAGACGGGGTGGCCAGCAACAAGGGTCGCAGGTGCATTCTGTATGACAATGAAGAGGAGAACTTCATCCTCAAGATCCTATATGGCCTCTACACCTGCAACACCTACAGACCTTGTACTATGAACAGTTAAGTTACTGTAGGATTTGTCTCATGAGACACAACCTTGTGTAGCTAACCCAGAGTTACAGATACTGTACTCAACACATGACTGAAGGTTTACTATATTTTGCATAACCCTGCTCAATCATACCTTCCACGCAGACAGAGCTTGTGGGCTGTTCATTCTCACTGGCATGCATCACAAATGGCATGTTGGGAGCTTGCCCTATTTTTAGTCAGTCGGTCTGTTGAGGCACCCTTGGCAGCAGAATGTAGCTCTCTAGCTGTCCTATCACATATGTCAGACTCTGAGCTTGCCATATTTTGTTCCCCTCCTATTGCAAGGAAAGGACACAGTGTTTACTGACAGGTCTGCAAGCAACCTTTTTGCTCATTATTTCCCTTTGCTGCAACGCATCATTTTAATCTCCTGTTTGCAACTGGTACCTATAATGATTATATAAAACACCCTGCTAGTTTCAGTGGTCTTCGTTGTGGCTTTCAGGATCACACCAATTTCTTGAAAAATCTTCCATTATCCACACAGAAAAATATCTGTATGTTTTGAATTTGTTTCTACAGCTGGGCTAAAAGCAATACTTTATATCATCTCTATATTTCTAATACTTAATTTCTTACCTAGTTAATATTTTATTATGTGGCTTCTGCTAGAGCCGAAGAACATTACTATTGTTTTCTTATCTCTAAGAATGAAAACTCCTGTAACTATTACACTTATTGTGGCTTTCATGTCACCAAAACCACCAGAGATTACACAGCATAACCATGTGAATCAAAAAAGAACATTATGCACGGTATATTCAACCTTAAACCAAGCATAGCTGCATTCAATGATATTGCAGCCTTTTTAATGAGCAATTTTTCTTTATGCTTACCCAGCAAATGTAAGAAATAACAAATGCCTCATCACTGGTTGCTACTGAAAACAAAATTGTCAGACACTGTCAGACATCACTGGTAAACCCATATAATCTCAGCTACCAAAACCACCAGGGTCCTGAAAACAGCAGGGGAATATAAAGGCAGACACTGCGATCTGAAACATGTTAATATGTATGGGCAGAAAGAAAGCAATTGAAACTTTGGAAATGACTTCAGCTCTATTGGATAAACAGAATGGGGCTGTTGATGAGAACTTCAGTCTTCAAAATGAATACATTTCATAGTGTTTTGGGTACAAATCAGCCATTTTGATAGCTTCAGTGCATTCTTACATTTAGTCTGTAATCCGGTTTTGTTTGCTGAAAAGCTCACACCTATTTTCCAGGTTAGAACGCTGCTTTTTTTACGATCTACAATCATGGTAGCCTATGATAAGACCAAAACTTTGAAATGATTCAATGGGCTGAAAAGGAGATGCGTGAAGCATGACAAAAATATAATTTAAACCCCCCCAAAGGTAGTAAACAGTTTATGATTTATATCCTTTTTCGAATGAACAATATACACCTATGCCACTCTACCAGAAAATCTACTCCACTCCGCTTTCCTCCCCAACTATTCAATCCTCTTATTACCTCTTTCTATATCTCTTTTACTTTTACCCCCCTTTGATAGCATTGTGGTGTTCACCCACCAGGACAGCTGAGCTGATTTCCCAATCAGTCTACACAGGTTTCAAAAGAAATAAAACAAAAAGCCACATCCGATCCAGCCTCCACACTCTGGGACCAGTTTATTGTCAGTCATGTCTACAACAATAACCCTGATTGAGGGCTGTGCACTTGACCTGGGCTACAAAAGGAAACGTAGGATCTTAGGGTCCTAATTTAGCAATGAAACCTCTTTGACTAATCATGAGTCGTTGCAAACACGGAGACAAGCACGGTGCCTCAGCTGTTTAGATAGCATCACATGTGGGTACACTCTAGCTCTTTAAGTAGGGTGACCAGATTTTCAAAGCTCAAAACCGGGACACATTGTTAAATAACTGATAAGTCTAATTAAAACTGTTAAATATAGGCTATGTTATTGTTAATGGTTATTTAAATAGCCATCCTCTCACTCTTAGTATTATCTTTTTTTTTTTTTTAAGCAGCTAGCTCATTTCAGTACACTCCCGGGTGTATAATTTGTGGCTAATTAGTTTAACTTGCCATACTGTGTTATATAAGTATTGCTACTTTTATATTATTATTATTATTATTATTATTATTATTATTATTATTATTATTATTATTATTATTATTATTATACATCACTTACGTTTTGGCATTTTTCTTTCTTTTACTCAGTAGAGGGAATGTGCTTTCGGGTTTACCATTGTGCTCATTTGTGGTCTTTTGCTGCCATCTAGTGGTCAAAATCAAGAAGCGTTAAAGGGAGGTTTTATTAGCTAAACCATTTAATTTGTTAAAACCAGGACTTTGACTATTGAGACGACTTTAATTTTGTTACCAGCGTCAGCTGTTCTTTCTAACTGAGGGGAAAAAAAGGAACATTGTTTTTTTTTTTCTGATAAGGGACATTTTTATTTCAAGAAAGAAGGCATTCCTTTCATTTTTAAAGTGACTGTGACATTTGATTTTTTATATATATTAATTAAAGTGTAATGTGGATGACTACAACCGGTGTGTTGCGTTCCACTGCACTGAGAGGGTTTGGTATTTATGGCAAAACGTCACTAATTATTATTTCCCTGTCGTGTATTACGTCTAACCTTTTTTTCTCCTGTCTCCCTACAATTGTAAATAGCATTATTATCTGCACAGGAAAGTGTTTGTTAACTGGCGGCTGCCAAAAGGTAAACGTATTATTCATTTTCTTTTCTTTTGGTACTTTTACGTACTTTTCCCATTTCTACCTCTGCATTAAACCTATGCCACCTCCTGGCTGCAGAACAAAGTCTAACAATGAATTTAGGCTTTGAATGGAGATGTGTATACAAGAACTGTTGCTTCAGCGGGCCACAGAAAGATACAGATATGTATTTTTCTTATATTTATTTTTGGAAGCAGAGAAGGAGGGTCTAATGAGTCAATCCATGCTAATTATGTGGTGGAGGTTGAGTAAACAATAAAAACATACTTATATAATATTATATTATGCACATCAAGATAAGTTGCATAATGTTAAATTGTCTATTATTTTAAAGATACAGGAACGGCTACAGATATTAATACCACGGCCCTAAAACTCAATAAATTACCCCTGAGGAAAAACACCAACAGGATAAATTCTGTTAATCTGCTGCAATATAATTATTATTTTTTTTTTTTTTCCTGAAAGCAAGATACTTTAAAATCGTCAATGTAATCAAACAAGTTACAAACTACAACCCTTAAATGAACCTTCTAAATTGCCTGTTATTTTTTTATTTTTAAATGCTGCAGGTGTCATCACTTGGAGAAAGAACCTTTATAAATCTTGCCAAATGTATTTAAGGCAGCAAACCAGTGGGGATTCATTTAGATCACATCCCAGAATTATACATAAAAGCAGCAAGCAGATGCCATGCTGCAAACAGCCATGTAGGTGGGATCATGGTTGTCAGGGTGGGGTGGATTAGCGGGCTAGACAATGAAGTCATAAAACTATAGAAAAAACTCTTTCCATGCTTTTCAGTTCAAATAACTTTGCAAATTAATGTACATGGCATTTGAATCTCAATCAGTACTTATACTAACTGGTGTAAGTTTGAGTATTTTAGCACACTACTCATTGTGAGCTTTAAATTGTTAGGACATACAGGTATGTAACAATACACTGCTACCAACATTTCCTGCCCTTGCATGGTAACTATCTGTGGAATACATGTGTAATGGCTTGTAAATGGTGTGTGTGCCAAACAGTCTTACCATACAACATCAGGTAACAACATGTTGTTCACAAGGCCATGCCCATGTAATTACACAGTAGTTATTGTGAAAGAGCTGGGACTATTGGTACTTACCCTGTTATTATAATGTTTTAACATTCTAATAACATTCTAAACTATTCTAAAGATGGTGTATTACTAAAGCTTTTTTTTCTGGGAAAAAAAGTACTGAATAGTAATACAATAAAAAAATACAAGATTACTAGAATACGAGAATACTAAATCGTGTCTCTGAAGATTATATTTTCTATGTTTTTATAGTCTTTCTTGGTGTTAAGACAGTGGTCAATACAGTAGTGGGCTTAATCTAAAGTTTAGGGGGTGGTATAAATAAGACACTGGACAGATCAGTAAAATAGTCTCTATGTGGTTTACTGCTGCTGAAACTACAGTAGATGTGAGATAAGAGAGCCCTGCTTTACTTTTTCAGTTGCCATCTTAACGACTGAGCCAGATTACCTGAATATAACAGCTGCAAACATAAACTAGGGCCTGGACCAAATCATAACTTTGACCCACAAATTACAAACCTGGTGCTGATGGCGTCTTTTTTGTTTGTCAGAAGGTTATTCCTTCTACCCCAGCTGGAACCCGCCATTAACACTGGGTTTGTAATTTGCAGTTAGCGGGTAGGTCAAAGTTTTGATTTGGTCCAGGCCTAGGTCTCATGTTTTTATGTTCAAAACTTAAAATAAAAGTAATAAAACGACTTTACATACTTTACTTTCTTTGATGGCTGTTTTTTTTTTGTTTTTTTGGTTTTTTTTTTGATGACCCAGAGACTGAAATAAGAAGAAAAGTATGATCCTTATTATGAAACGCTAAAAAATACTATTTGCAAATGTCAGAAAATGTCAGTTTTCAGTGCGTAGTAAATAACTATTTACTTTTTAAATCTGTTAAGTATCATGCCATTTGTTTCTGCTACTAAAACACTGATTGATGTGGTAAAATGGGTAAAAGAGACTGTGTTCATTATAAAAGAGTAACACTACAAAGGTCCAAGCATTGCTTTAGTGGTTTTCAGATTAATTTGTTTTGCCTTAGTTACATGCCTCAGGTCGTTGGCCTCAGTGCAACATATCTCAGCATAGGTTAACCTAGCCCTTAACGGCAGATGAAAAGATTCTTGCCTATCATGCATTTCCATTCTCTATGAAGGTCTTAGATGTGCGGTTATATTGAGACAAAACATTTAAATCATCCTTTTGGGAGTCTGAATTTTTTTTTGGAATGTGACTTGATGGTTTGGATTAATACAGTTTTGGGGTAAAATTGTTATGAAGTATAAGGTTATGATTGGTTTGTTTTTCTGTAATGTTCCTGTGCAAAAGGGTTAGGGTTAGGCATAGGCTTAGAGTTAGAAAAACAATCAAAAAAAAAAAAATAGAATGTATTTTCTTGTCAAAATGCTCAATTACAAAACTTAATTATCTGTGCAGTGCTGAGTGATAACCCAGTATCTTCCAAACCGCACTCTGAGATCGCAGGTTTCGGGGCTGCTGGTTATTCCTAGGGTCAACAAAAGCAACATGCTTTTTCATGTAGAGCTCCTAAATTATGGAATGCTCTGACTTCGTTTGTCAGGGTGGGACTGTTACAGTTTTTAAGTCAAGACTAAAAACGCACTTTTATAAAATGGCTTTATTATCTTAGTGGGTTTTAATGTAACTTTAAAATTGCTGCTTTTGTATTATTATTATGTGTATACTGTTATTTAAATCTGTTATTTAAATGGTCTGATTGTGGCAGTTGTAGCATGCTATACAAATGTATTGAGGTTTGTTCTTTATTTTCTCTCTCTCTGCACTGTACAGTGCTTTGCAATACTTTTGTATAAAAGGTGCTATATCAATGCAATAAATAAATAAATAATAAATCACATTCATTACTGATGAATCCAGCATTCAAGGTCACAAGCCCCTGAAAATATCATCAGGGATAGCTACTTGCCCTGGCAGAAAAAAGGATGATCGATTGTGGATCTAATTGATAACGCAGATAATTAATGTTTACTATCACTGTTACGTCATAGTATTTGAAACAAATATATGTAAATATATTGATATAGAAAATAAAACATCAAAGCCTCATGCAATGTATCTTCAGTATAAGCTACCAGTTGCCATGGAAACACTGTACTGTGCCTGATTGTAAGTGGGCGGCTGGGAATTTGAGAGTCGGATTCATGATTTCCATTACATGCGAGTAGGTGTTAAAACTTCATACTGATATTGGACTCCACTCTTTCCAAGATAAGAACCAACTAAGACACAGCTTCTTTCACTGTAGACTAATGTGATCCATCTGCGTTTCCTTCCGTCTGATGATGTAGATATCCTTCTGCCTGGTGTTGTGCTGACTCAGTGTGGCCTCCCTAGCGCATCAGCATGACAACCATCTGGACTGAGCTGAGTAGGGTACTTCTCTGGGGTCTTCAAGTGGGCTTTCACTAAGTTTATTATTGTCTTTGGTACACTGAAAAAATCAAATGCTGTCTTCAAACGGTAGTGACTTCTAAAATTCAACCAAACAGCAATCAGGTTTTAACACATCCTAGCCTTTTGCCAATTTTTTGGTGCTGATTAATATGAGACATGAAGTAATGAAAGTAAATTAACGAAAGAAACTGGCTACTTTTTCTCATAAAACTGGAATATGTTAACAAGGCCTTATGATAAGAGCCTGCCAAGACTCCTTCCAGCAGGTGCTTTCATAGACTGCTAATAATATTTTCTACTGGTTTTACAGACCTATTTGAAATGAGTATATACAGTATTACTATAATTATTGACAAAGAGTATATCATTTTATTTAAATCAATACAGGTTAGTTTAAATCATCCAATCCATGTCTAATAACTTGGCACGTTCCTAACAGGATTGGAACTCTGCGCCAGGCTCAGCTTGGACTGGTTCGGCGAACATCACAACAGGCCTGTGCATCCAGCGTTTTGCATCAGAGGTGTGGACAACCAGGGCCTTTACTTGAGACCTGCAAAAACTTAAATCTTGTTAGCTGGGCTCCTATCTCTACATTCCCATCCCATCATTAATTAAGCAGTTTCTATCAAAGAGTCAGACATCTCAGGCACATATACCTTTCACTCAAAAAGGTGCTCGCACCCTGTACAAGGGAAGGGTTTTAGGGTCACTCCGTGACACAGCCTTGGGTACTACCATTCATTATTATTTACTGTTGTCAAGTGACTTTGAATTATAAATAAAACACCATTGCACCTGGATTATCGTTGTCTGTCTGTTATTGATCACCGCATCACTCCTGCACCTGCAACCTGCAAACCACTTTGCCGCACAGCCCTATTATATATATATATGTATATATACAGGGTGATTGAAAGCATGCTCCATTGATGTGGTAAATGTACTTTCTAATACCCTGTATATAAAAAATGATGGACTTTATTGTTAAAAGGTAACTTAAATGACAGGGAAAATATATTTATACCAACTACAGCATAACTCCTGTTTATTTATTATCCAAGAACAATGTAGTGCTTTTGAACTTCTATTTTTATAGGATAATAGTCAGCACTACACAATGAATCCTTGCACCCCTATTCAGTATGATACATTTTTATGAGGGACATAAATGAAGGGTAAGGGTTTGAAAAGCCAATCTCTATCAATTGTTGTAAAATCACATGGGGCACCACAGTGTTCCATTTGATGTGTATATGTTCCCTTTGACTGGATTTTTCTCATTATTAAAACAACACAACATCACAAAAGAGGCCTAAGTGTTCACCTCTTTGATTATATCTACGAATGTATAGTGGATTGCTGCCAGAATAGGTAATGTGTAACTGTTTTAATTTACAGTGTGTAACTGTAAGCATCATGCTGACACGTGGAAATTATGCAGTGAACTTGCTGGCTCCATTGACTTTAATGAATAAATAAAACATCTGTGTTCCTGAGATGAATCTTCTTAAAAAAAAACAAAATAAAAAACCTGAGAAGAATAAAATGTCTATTAAATCAGTGTTACATTTGAATGTCAAGAAATAAATAACCTGGCATTATGCTTAAAAACAAATCATGTTAAATATCAATACCACAAAGTATAAATGATGACTATTGTATTTTATAACACTCAGTAGTTCATTTTAAGCAATTTTGGTGGCGATATAAACAGGACTGTAATCAGAATAGTGTCATTGTCTTTGAGATTTGTACAAACAAAGCTCCAATTTATTTCATGTTACAATCAGGTACCAGCATGAAAGGCAGCTGAACACTTGACACAAAAAAGAGACTGCTTATGAAAAAATAAAACTCTTTTGAATGAACAGCTCCCCCGAATAATCAGATATTGCATTTTCAAGGGTCATTCGGTTTATGAATATTACGAGGGCGTGATTCAACTTCAGTGTAGTCAACGCAGGCTTGTTTTTAAACACGATTTAATAAAAAGAGTATTTTATAGAAACAAGTAATTCAACAATGTGTAATCTTCATCCAGACAATTCTATATATTTTTAGGATATTGTTACCTTTAAAAGCATTTTTGATTTATTTATTTATTTATTTATTTATTTATTTGATCCATAGCACATTTCTTAAATTAGATAAAAGGTCTAACTTGCCGGTATTTACTTTGTTGTACTGTCTGTACTTGCAGCAAACGGTCTTTCTTTGTTTACTAATGAAGCTATAGTGTACAGCTATGGCCAAAAGTTTTGCACCACCTAAAATTTTAAGATTGAGACATAATTTAAAAAAAAAAAAAATGTAACACGAGCTTCACTCACTCTGGTTCGTTTGTCCTTTTAAATGACAGACCCAACACAGAACTTGAAGTTTAGCGCTAACGCGCACCTTTAATAATATCAAAAATAAACAAAACGAAAACTAAAACTATACGTTTCAGGAACCTCCCTAAATAACTGGGCAGGTAAGCTGATTATTACCATTGAAATGAGACCTTTATAATGAGCAATTGACTATTTACTAATTTCCTAAGAGCCGTTTGAAATAATTTCCACTGTGCCTATCAATAAGACAACTGTGCTTGTGCTAGAAAGCCAGGAATAAAGATTTGAAATTATATTATACTGGGATAGCGTGAACTGCTTTATGATGTTTAAAGGTATAGGTTAAACCGACATTACTGTGGGGCTGTTGTGATATTATCGTAGAAGCTGAAGCTAGGACTGAATAAAGAATGGTTCATTTTAAATACATTTGATCTGTTGCAGAAAACTCACTTGAAAAATTATCTGGCTGAAACAGGTTGAATACTAATGGGAAGTGCAGTATGGAGCGTAGTTGGTATTGCATTTCTATGTCTAAAGAAAATCAAAATATTGAAAACCATAGTAAATTGACTAAAAATGATTTCTGCCAAATATATATATATATATATATATATATATATATATATATATATATATATATATATATATATATATATATATATGTAAGGTATAAACCACAACAGGCCGTGCGGTTCCCATGATATATACAACGCCTGGGGTGGTGATAAGGCCCAAGGCGTAAGCATTAGCGGCAAGTACACCTCAATAATAATAACTGCGGTGACTATTCTTCTCAGGAACTAAATAGGAAAGAAAACAACATAACATATTTTATGTCAGTGATAACTCTTAATTATCCATTAATAATAATAACGATGTGGTTTCCAATACAGATTGCTTTATCTACAGTTATTGCACAGGTAGAGTTTCTTAACAAAAATATCAAATAAGCCTTTATTTAAAAATATATAAACAAATAACTAAAGTATTGTGAGCGATGTACCCCAGAAAACAGACTGAAAACCGGAAACTTTTCTTTTTTTTTTTTTTTAAAGAAGTAGGTGCAAAGTACAAAATTAAATCAATGTGAGAAAAACATTACTCCCAATGCTTTGCTTGGATGCCATGTTAATGGAAGACTGAAATATTTACGTTTATTTATCAGTTCGGATTCGGAGGACTGCACCTTTAAGTTTCATTTTGGACTATTGTGTTTGCCAAAGAGAGACCGGTGAACAAATTGGTTACAATGGTCCATTAACGGTTGTCTCTGGCAAGGACCATCAGGTTTCTTTTTACATAAGTGTCTTGACACTTCTCTGAACAGAGATGAACTAAAATAAATCAAGAGAATGATAATGAACTACATACATGAAAAAAGTAAACAGATATTTTGAGAAGTTTAAATGAATGTCAATGCTAAAATCTTTGTCCCACTTTATTTCAAACAAGATTTTTTTATTTATGGAAATGGCAGCTAGATCTTAGAAATAAATACAGAAAACAGTTTATTATTTATACTGTGCTAAAAGGTAATATCTGTATTAAAGTTGATATTTTTAGACCTCAGCGGATATGCAAAGTAAATACCAGGGCGTTTTGTAATCCTACTTTAATGAATTCTGCATATAAAGCTGGCTCCCATAAATTTCTCCATGGGGAAAATATTTGATGTGGAAATGAAATATTAGCATTCAGCATTTGTGTTTAATCCCAGAGACTTATTAAAACTATTTTTAAAATTAATTAAAATGTCAACAACCCTAAAAGAACTGATGATATTCTTAACAACATGAAATTAAATCGTAAGTAAAAAAGGAATTTAATAAATGTATAATACAATACCATTGTATTTTACAGTATTTTATAATCCCTATTAAAAAATGATTCAGTATCATCAGCCAATCAGCTTCCAGCTCTAGCAGCCTTCTAATAGACAGTAGATGCCCGCTGGGACTTCACCACATCAACTGTGAATCAAATTTAAAACCAATTCGACTTCGTCTCGGGCCCCATTACCTACGAACAGCTTTATTATGCAGTGACACAGGGCTGCTAATAAGTCAAATACATCATGAATTTCAAATACATTTGAGTTAAATAGTGTAGTATGAAAGCATATGTTTCCATGTGTGTAATTACTTTTTTATTAACAGAATTCAAAATAAAGCATTCACTTAAAAAAAATCAAGTCACCATGGGGACTGGGTAATGATTTCCAATAGTAGTGGAACATAAAATGAACCCCTGGCCATTCATAGAGAGAGGAGAGAGTGTTGTTTCTGCAGCAGCACAGTCATGCTTTGAATCTTCCCTGAGGAGTTTGCATATTGACTGACTAATTTATCCTTCCTGACTGTGCTAAGGATTTCTAGCAATCAATACAGGACAACAGAATTCAGCGTAATAGGCAAGACATGAAAGAGGGATCTTTTAGTTATGAAGCCTGCTTGTAAGCACCTTCCAAGCATATCCAAGTTGCGACACAAAAAGAAACACGCTTCATCACCTATTACAGTAGGTGTGCACTGGAAGCTCAGTGTAGAAATGGAATACATTATTAAAGGTCATTTGCTGAGTAATCAAATGTGGTCAGTAAAATAGTTTTGGAGTAAAGGTGCCTTATGAGTTCTGGACTTATTGATGACTACTGTATATACACTTTATTGTATAAATGGTGTAATTTCACAAAAAGTTAGTACTGTTTGGGAATGTCATTAGTGCTATAACCTAACAGATACTGATTTTACTACTTTCTTCTGGCTGCCCTAACCCTACCCAGATCATACCTTCTTGACGTCAGTAAGTCAGGTTACAGTGTACTTTGCCTATGTGACCAAACAACAAACAACAATGAGAGACCAATATCACATAAAGCTGTGCATTCAGTTCCTTTCAATGGGACTGAATTAAAACACTTGTGGAGTAGCCAACGCCAACCAATTTAGTAGACAGTATGTTAACATGTTAAATATAATGTTTTTTTATGGCATGCAAGCTGTTAATGGAGTGCAAAATCAGCAGCAGGGTTGTATTGGGCAGCAGTGTGGAGTAGTGGTTAGGGCTCTGGACTCTTGACCGGAGGGTTGTGGGTTCAATCCCAGGTGGGGGACACTGCTGCTGTACCCATGAGCAAGGTACTTTACCTAGATTGCTCCAGTAAAAACCCAACTGCATAAATGGGTAATTGTATGTAAAAATAATGTGTAACAATTGTAAGTTGCCCTGGATAAGGGTGTCGGCTAAGAAATAAATCATATATATATATATATATATATATATATATATATATATATATATATATGGTAATAAGAAACCAAACCTTCTTAATAGTCTAACCCAACCCTTCAAATATAGAAAGACAAAATGAAACATGTGTTTTCTAAAAAAAAAGTTGAATAGCCCCTAGTATAAACGTGACTTTGAATGTTTATATATTATTATTTTTATTATTATTATTTATTTCTTAGCAGACGCACTTATCCAGGGAGTCTTACAGTCGTAAACAAAAATACATTTCAAGAATCACAGTACAAGTATTAATAAAATTAAGAGCAAGATAAAATACAATGACTTTGGTTCTAGCAAGTACAAGTATATGACAAAATACGATTCAATAACAGAGCAGATAACAGTATCAGTGATAGTTACATCAGGATATAATTAAATACAAAATACGACAGATTAAATTACACTTGACAGATTACAGTACTCTAAAGTACAGGATTAAATGCAGTAAAGTAGGGGGCAGATATACTGTAAGTAGTGATCTTTCTTGGTGCAGATTGGTGCAGGTTCTATGGGGTTGATGTAAGGATAGGTGTAGTGCAAACAATTGCAGCAGCAAAATCCAGATTGTCGAGCGGCCAGGGAAGTATTTAGCACTGCGGCCTATATAAGCTTAAGAGCAATGCAAATTACTCAACACACACAAATGATGAGCTGCAATCATGATAATGAGGGTCGCAATGAGCGCTGCCTGTGCATCGGGTATTTAGCGGCTGCACTTACAGCCCAGAGGTGAGGTGAGTTAGGAGTGAAAATCAAACCAAACAAAAAATATGTCAGAGGAAGACAGGAAAAGTTTTCTGAGGAGGAGCTGAGAGTCCTTGCGGCTGAGGTCACTCAGTATGAAATTGTGTTATCTGGAAAAACCTCAGCCAACATCAGTTATGCTACCAAATAGGCCATATGGTCTTCCATAGTGGAGAAAGTCAATGTTGTCGGTGTTACCAGGAGGACAGTCAACCAGGTGTTGAAAAGGTGAAATTCAGCTATTAGGTTTAGGATGACCTGCGGAGTGAGACGATAATGGCTTACAACCGCATGCTCTGGCATCCCAAACAAGGTTACCCTGGGTTTGAAAATGCAGGGTCTTCTCTGTCTTGCCCTTCTCTTTCGAAGGTTCTCCTGCAAGAGCCAAGCGTCGCCGTAACAAGAAGTGTACCACAGCAGCCATCCTGATGCCAATGACAGGACTCTGAAGGTGTGTGGTTTTATACAGCTCTTAATTACTTCCTTCTACAATAGTTTGCACCTTGAAACATGAGAGTTTTTGGAAGGTCAACCAGAATTATGCAAGTCAAATCCCTTACATCTTCTTAGTATTCCCCCACTCAATTTCATGCTCTTTTCTTCATTTGAATACATTTCAATATAATTTAAATGGATTAATGATGGCAAAGTGCTAATTTGATAAACGGCAGGTGAAAACCATTCTTTACATACGCCACATTTTTAGTGGCCACTGAAGTCCCACTTTACGGACATTAAACATGGTTTGCGCGTGCAAAACAAAAATTTTGGCCACAAAATATGGGTGTTTTGCATCCGCAAATCACTTTGCACATATTATTACCTCAGCCCCTGTGTATCTTGAAACACATTATTTATTTATTATTATTTATTTCTTCGCAGACGCCCTTCCATCTGCTGGGAACAAACACAATTACAGTCATTTTACACTACTGTTTGTCAATGTTGCCAAATACCGTATTCCTTCGAATTTAAGATGAAGCACAAATTTACGACCCTCAATTTGAGGAAAAAATAAAACATCATTAAATATACATTTACAAAGATACAACCTCAATTACGCTGTTGTATCGTACAAAACTGACATGAAACAGTGTTGTAGCTTAACCACTGAGCTTCTTTACTGTGCTGCGTACTGTATAATACTTAAGATGGCGTCTGTGTCATACACACACCACTACTCACTTACAGCATCACACATCCTGGCAACAGCAAGTACGACATAATACTCCACGGCATCAAGCAACATTATTATTATTATTATTTATTTAATAGCAGACGCTGGGCAACATGTAATCCAGCAACCACAATAGCATTGAACATTGCTTGGCATGTCGAAAAATACAGGGGTCTGATCAGCATTTCCGATCTGTCCAAGTTGGTACTATTTGTTGGGAATGCTGAAGTTGTAAACATTTCTCTTGGAATTCTTCAGGAAGCTTGGTTTGTTGTTTCTCAGCAGTCAGTCATGTTGCTGTTTGTGTACTCAGGTAGTTTTAATACACGCATCACTATACTGTACTCGAATTTAAGACACAGGCTATTTTTGAGAAGCAAAAAAATGGTTTAAAAAAGCACGTCTTAAATTCGAAGGAATACGGTATAGAGCCCAGGAGAAATAAGGCCTTGTTTTATCCACAGAATGTGTAGCCACATAAGACCTCACATTCACAGAAATTCTGTTAAATTATAAGAAACTCGATTTGACTTAAATGCCTTGTTAAAGACATAAAAAATATATGCTTTAGCCCTGTTTTATGTCCACGCCAAATAATTTCTGAGAGATTAACAAAAAGTCCCAATTATTACTTATTGTGATTGTGGTATTGCAATGGGAATGACTGTCCACTGGTCGTCTCCTAAACCATATGAACATGACTTCAATTAAAGTGTATTGGGACAACTCCATGTGTAGTAAGTGTGTTGTACCAGAACAGGAAGAGAACCACTTTAATAGTGAACCAAGCAGGAAACCAATGGTTTAGAAGGGATTTGTGTAATTTATGTAAAGCAAGCACAATGTCAATGTAAATTTTAAAACCATGCAGACTGATTTGTAACATCAAACACATCTAAAGAAACCCAAAGTACAACAAATCCATTTTGTGCAGCTTTTTAAGATATTACTATTGCTAATACAGAAAAGAAATAAAAATGATAAACAACATGTGTGGGAGCTGGGAACACAAAAAGTAGCGTGGTAAACATGAGTAGTAGATGATATCAAAACTGAAAAACTGTGGTTTCTGTTAAATTGCTTGTCTAGATGAAATACAGGAAGTTGTTTTAACCAACCATGAATCAGCATTTCTTTTCAGCTATTTAATGGCATGTAAGCAGGCAATTTCTATTTTCTTTGTACAGTACCTAGAATCTTTCCACTGGATCATTATTTAAAACAGGTCAACTGAAGAACTATATTGTTTAAACTGGAATAATACTTTTTTGAGTTCATTAATGCATTTAGTTTGCTTCAATAACATATATTTTTAAAAAACAAATACCTTTCAATACGAAGCTAAAATAACTAAAAATCTCAGTGTTATTTATACTAGGCCAATGTGTCAATTAAAGTGTGATTTCACCCACTGTACTACAGTCTTACTAAATTACTCTTCAGCTGCTGAACCACAGAAAAAGAAACAACCCTGATTATAACTGTTAAATAGTTTAAAATACAACGGTAAACTTTGAACTCTGATCCACCAAACTACATTGGGCTGCTGCTTACCAGTATCATTGAAAAATTACCAATTAAACAAGGGAAGTCAGTTTCAGGGAACCAATGGCTCATGAAGACCAATTAGATTAAATAACAATCTGTGACACAACCCAAATGCAGGGGAGTTTACACATTCTTACAAAATTAAGATTTTAATACTAAGAGGTGGTGAAATATAGTTCACAAAGCCACACTATATTAACAGTGTAACCTTGCTATTACGTATTTCATATGGGCTTTAGTAGCCAATCAGATATGAAGAGCTACATTTAGCAAGTGTGTATGTGTTAGTGTGTGTGGTAAAAACAGTTCCATTGCAGGAAATTGAGTGTCCGACTAGCAGTTCTTATGAACAGTGCACACCAACAAAAATGAAGACTGGTACAAGGCTTCTTCTTTCAATTGCATTTGGTTGTGTTGCTTCTTCCAATGGTAAGATAACACCATTTTGAATTGAATACTATACAGTAAGGTTTTAGTTGATTGGTAAACTCATCGCAGATTTGAAATATTGTAAATTGGTATCACATAGCACTTGTTGGAAGTCATTTTAAAACTGCATTTAAAGGGTGTTCAGACTTTTTTTTTTTTTAACTCATGAGCAGCACACAAACTATGGAAATAGTCTGGTATTTTGAAAAAAATTCATCAAAGGGCAGACTGTAAAAGAAGAAAGCTCTATTAGCTGGCAGGATGCATACGTTTATATTTTAGTTTTGCAGTGGTGCACAAACTGTGGTTTTCCTGCTTGGTTTTTCTAATTGTTAGAAGCTTCCGACTAGTTATTGCTATTAATTACTGCGAGAAACTCAAAAGTGTAATGCTTTACACTTGTATAACATTACTGGCCAATGCTGCTCTAATACTGGAACATTTTAACAAAATCATAACTACCACTGTATTTGAATAAGTTATTCATGAAACCTTTTTTGGTCGTTTAAATTATGGAGTTCTTGTGTTTCAGATGTAGGCCCTACTGATTTTTTACAAGTATATTATTAATAAAGACATTATGAATATACCAATGGCAATACTATTTGAAGGGATCGTATTTGCACGGTAAGAAATAAGAAATTTCACAACAGCACATCACAGTAAAACAATATACAGGCTATA
The DNA here is from genome assembly GCF_902713425.1 of Acipenser ruthenus. Lineage (NCBI taxonomy): Eukaryota > Metazoa > Chordata > Actinopteri > Acipenseriformes > Acipenseridae > Acipenser > Acipenser ruthenus. The sequence continues at coordinate 14,649,763 of NC_081194.1, forward strand.
TACAAAAATGGAGTGGCCCGAGTGTTATTCCAGTTCAAGTGAATCAAATTCTGATGTTTGTGGTTGATGATAAATAATGGGGGGGTTCTGGAGGTAGATGGTGTGTGTATTTAAAGTATTTCATGGATGTAAAGAGTCTGAACAACCTCCCTCGGTCCACTTGATCTGGTATTACCATGATGTGATTTAAATCCATGGATATGGTTTGTAAAGGAATGTATACATTGTAGCAGCAAAGCTTGGCCTAATTCAGGCTCCCAACATATAGACTTCATAACCAATTGTACAATAGTGCAATAGGTCACCATTAGCTCCTCATAGACAATAGATTCTGAGATTAAGAATATGTGGAAAGGGGGTACCCGAGTGACTCATCCAGTTAAAGCGCTGCTGCGGGGAGCGCAGGATGAATCACACAGCTTGGACGGTGTTAGTTCGCGTCCAGGCTGTGCAAAGAGGTCGAACTGGGGTGGGGGGGATGGGAAAGCAGGGACTTATTTGCGCAACAGAAAACACTACTGGCCAGACACCGACCATATTCAGTGTGAATAAGAAGCAGGGCTGATCTCTGTCTTCCGGGATAAATACAAAAATAGTAATTGGTCACTCTAAATTAAAAAAAATAAATGTGGAAAAATGAGCAATTTGGATATACTGTAGAAAACAAATATGAGTACTCTGTGACATGGACTATGTTTACAGTATCTTGAATAAAATTGTTCTAGTAAAGTTTTATTTAACTGAGTTGACCCATTGCTAAGATACTGTGTAGCTTTCGTTAACCCATCCAAGCTGTAAAGCCATGAATAAGCAGGGAACCCTGACTCAAGAATTGATGCTAATGAATGTCCAGACCATCTTGTATTGTTCTGTAAACATGTCTAAGGATAAAAGTGTGACACATATCTGTATGTATGAACAGACGTACACAGCCACTCTATAGATGTGCATCCCCTGTGTGTTATTATTAAGGAAAAGTCCTTCCTTGACACTTTCATTTTCCTGCTCTTTGTAGTACTTCTCCAAATGCACAAGCTTGATATTGTTGATAACCCTGGATCTGCCAAGCCTGTCAGTACAAATGATTCAGGAGTGAAGAAGGCAGTGAAGACAGCCACCTATGAATTTAACAACAGATCAAATGACATATTCCTGTTCAAAGCATCTGCTATTGATGATGCAAAGATTCAGGTAAGAATCGATTCACACACGCAAGTATTAATATTATTCATCTTGTGGTTATTATGACTGTTTCTCATCTGGTAGCTCCACTTTTTCTGAAAGATGTAGTCAGAACTATAAATAGAGTTCAATCAGATCCCTAATGAACATTCATATATTCGGTTCAGATTTGGGGGAAAGCTTTTTGGTACAGCATGCATAATCTTCCTCCTTGTGCCTGTAACACTTTGAAGAGCAACTTGGTATGGTTATAAAATATCAGTTATTTTAATCAATGTATTGTTCTCATTGTATCCCATCCTATTTGCTACTGATGTATTTCTTACACCCACTATAGGCAGAGTGTTGCAGGGGGAAAGGTTAATGGTTACACCCTAGTGTACTTGGTGGGTTAGACATTATTCTGAGAGGTGCTTCAATGTGATGTGATGTCTTAAATAGAAAAAATACAAAGTGAATCTAAATAACAAGAAAAATGCATTAGTTAAGATAACTCTATTAACACCCACACCAAATTACTCTTCAATCATTAAACAGACTGAGTGATTCAGGGTAACTCAATGACACTTTGACTCACAAGCAGCAGTAGCAATGCTATACACACGAGTAGGTAAATTGTATTTAATAGGCATTCTGTTTAATCACTGGTCTTCTTTTGTATTTCAATGAGCCTTAGTCACAAGCTGCATGAGTTACCTAAATCACTCCCTTGCAAGTAAAACTAAAATCTGTCCTGCTTCCACCGCTATTTGATCTCGTTTCCATTCTCAGAGGGGCTTGCACATAAAAAGTACCAACTGTACAAGTTTAATATTTTATTATATGTATCGCTCTGCAAATATCTCAAAGATTTTTCGAAACTCGTTATAGAATTTTAAGTTGATAAATACAACAACAGTTTGTCTTTCCCAGGGACAACTGTAAATGAATACATAAACAAAAAGTTCCTAAACATGTAGCAAGCTGCTAAAACTCACCAGTTCTCTGAATGTTTGAGCTATAGTAGCATCAACAAACTATTCCGTTTTGGAAGGATGGTAACATGGTTACCTTGGTGATTTATTAATCTATATAAAATATAAATTGTCTTTTTTTTTGTAGGTTGTTAAAGGAATAAAGTACATCCTAGAAGTGAAGATCACACGCACTGTGTGTCGCAAAAAAGGACACCCTGACCTGGAAAACTGTAACTTTCAACCAGATGGGAAACTAAAGCAGGTAGTTCAGAATGAGGACGAATGGAGTTACTGACTGGACCGAGGAACCCGGTCTTCAGTTCTGACCTCTAGACCGTTTGTTATTAACTAATTAACTGTGCTAATACTGTAGGCTTAAAATACAGAAAGGGTATCTTTGCTGAACAGGAATGGTAAAACTGGGTCATTCAAGCTGAAGTGAGGGTTGTTGCGGGCCCCTTGTGGCAATGGCTTATATATCAATTAATTGTTTGTGTTTTTTTGATTGAAAGCCCTTGGACAATTTTTAAAATGATACTAACATTATTTGTAATGGCCATTCCCCCTTAGTCTAATGAGATCAAAATAGGCAATTTTCCAAATCTTTAACAAATTGAGGGGGGCAAGGTTACCAGTCCACAAGCCTGGTGTTCCTTTTTATACTGGCCTCATTACATAAATCTTGGTAAGGCTAGCTAAGAGACTGTCCCAAAGGTAAAGTACTGTATGCTGTAGGCTTTATAAAACATATTAAAAAAAAAAATAACTGCTGATTTTAAGGAAATATAAACATGTATTTTGCAAATTGAGTGATTAAAGTATTTTAATACTTCCACCTCTTAATTATAATACGGTGCTAAACACCATTTTCTTATTCGCTATCCTAGATTAACACACACTTTCATAAAATCAAGTAGGATTTGTAGATGGGGAGGTTGTTTCCAACATGAAAGGGAGAAATTGGTCGACTGCCGTATAAACTAAGAAGTATTTGTGATTTGTACAAGAGATTAACTGTGCAAAACAAGTGCAATGTACTATAACCTGGCTTTTTAATTGTATATTTAGATATTCCAATGCCATTTTGAGGTCTGGGCCATTCCTTGGTTGCACTGGATGAAAACCGCCGTTCTCATCTGTCAGTAGATGGATGCTCTGTGGATATGCTTGCCTTCTTGAAGATCATTTGGGAACTGTTTTTCATACAAGCAGTACTGTAACACTGTAAACCATGCTTTCAGTAGTTTGTAATTTTCATTATTCATTTCCTCATGCACATTTTGGGTGCAATCATCACCATCCCTGAATTGTTTAAAAAAAAAACAAAGTATAATTATCAGAGGATGACATCTGACAGGGACTGTAGTGAATTTAAACTTACCATAGCTGAAACTAGACAACAATTGCACTGAATAAGAGAGATGCATGCAAGTCTAGATGTATAGACATGCACCCAGAAAAGACAGATCCTGAAATTATATATATAATCTGAAAAAAATGTTAAAATAAAAAAAAATTAAATGCAAAGCAGCCATGGTTTATGGCTGGGGGGGGGGGGGGGGGGGCATATAACTCCAGTAACAGTGTTCATTATCAAACCCAGGAGAAAATGACAAACTCAGAACCATACTTTTTCTGTTTGTATTTTATTGGAACATACATACATATTACTTTCTGATGTCAATGACTTTGGAATTGTAGTTGCTGAAATACAGTGCATATGTAGTGCCATTTTCTGTGACTTTCATTAAAAAATAAAAACTTTTCCACTGTTCTAAAGACACATTTAATTCAATTAGACTTTATGTCATGGCATTGTGATGTTAATGTCTTATAGCTGTGGGGTTTAACTAATTATAACCAAGTGCAGCTTGAGCTCATTAGAATGACTCTTTAAAATGTGTTTCTCAGTATTTATCCAAATAAAAAATGAAAAAATCATCTCACCAGAGCAATGGGTCTAACATTAGAAGATACAGAGGGTAGTTAAAAAGACACTTGGCCAGTTATACTGTGCATCACCCCTACCACCCCCAGCATATGTGCCATAGAGCAAAGAGCAGATAGCAACATGAGACGAGGGAACAGAACAGTTGGAACCCTGGCTCGATATGACAGCTCATTATATTTGCAAAAAGTCCTATTCAAATATAGTTATAGAGCTGAACACATACAATAGAAAATGACATTTGTACAGCCATAAGGAGTAAGCTCATGCATTTGGTTTGGGAGGTTGTTGGTTTGGTCACAAGGCTATGGAGGAACAAATGGTCTACCTGTGCTCTGGGCAGATAGAAATGAAAAGATTTCCACACCAAAAAGCCATGAATGAGACAGGTATTGAAAAGCAATATAAGCCCTTACAAACAGAATCTGTGAAACTCTATCCCTTTGGTAAAATAAGAAGAAATTATTATACTCAATGGGAATTTGTTTTTAATAATAATTTTAAAAATCAAATAAATAACTGCACAGCAACATTGTATAAAAAGCGGTCCCGTCCCCAGGCTGGAATCACACTTCGCTTAGATTGAGTCTACAGAGGAATGGTGATCTGAAGGATCCCAGGTAAAGGTACCCGTCCTGTTCGTGGGCTTCACTGACGTACGTTGCCACAACGCCATGTGGGTCATGGAAGCTTCTCTTACAGACGCCATTGTCATATAGCTCCACCACAAGACTGTACTTCGGTATAAATTGCATCAGTGCTTCTTGACTAAGAAGCTAGAAATAATTATAAAACAGAAACGGAAGATATTCAATAGATTTATAAACATCCCATGTGTTAGCATTAAATGTCACAGTTACATTATCATATTGTAGAATTATTTGGATAAATCAAATCATTAACTAGTTTTGGACTGGTTAATCCAAGAATTAACAATTACCAGAAACATACTGAAAAACTACAATTTCAAATAAATACAGTAAGCATGTAAGCAGTAAGATTTATGAAACTAAATCACAAGCAAAGAATCTAGCAAAAATAGCTGTCATTGATATAGCTTTTAAGCTTGTGCAAGAGTAGCCGATAACATTTTGTGGTTTGTAAATTTTCTAAATGTATTAGGTAGTTGTAATGCAATTCTCTCCAGAACCTTTTTAGAATGGTGCAAGCTATATCCATAAGATGCTTGTTTGTTGTGTTTCTTCATCAGTCGGAGTCATATAATGTTGATTTACTGCATGTACTGTAGCTTACTAATCAGACGTAGAGGTTTTACTAGTATTTATGTGCATTGCGCTTGGCACCATCTAGTGGGCAATTGAAAGATTTCTTTTTTTGGTTTACACAAATTGCAATTAAACATTCAAATAGATTGTATATTCACCTGGAGAACTTTTTTATTTATTTTTTTTAGATAAACAACATCTCCACAGTGTTCCTGCCGCTAGTATTATGCATCCCTTTTATTTATTTTGTTTCTTACCTTGAAAATAATCTTTTTAATCCAAGGCTTTTGAGATAGGAAATCAAGCATGGAAAATCCCGGATTAGGGCGCACAGCTGACATTGCAACCCAGTAACCTCCTGAGCTGCTTGAGCGAATATTGTCAGGAAAACCAGGAAGATTTTCAACAAACAAATCGAGACCGCCTTTATTCAGCCCCGACACATAACACCTAGCAAAAAAAAAGTAAATTGGAATATGTGGTTTTACAACAGCATCAGCAACACAGCCCGCAAGAGCTAACTAAAAAACCTGAAATTCAATCCCAGCTAAAAACACAATTATACAGTACTGTACCTCCGGATCCTTGCCATGGTCATTTCTGCTACCAGCACAAAATCCTCATTAGGGGAAAGTTGGACTCCATTGGGAAATCTTAGATCGTCCATTAGAACAGTGACTTCTTTTGTAAAGGTATCATATTCTAAGAGGCTTAGAAAAAATAAAAAGTTAGGTTTATTAACTGTTAAAACTTTTGATGGAGCAAATAAATGATCTTTAAAATTCCAGCTGTGCTTCTGCTTATATTACACATTTTTTAATATACATTTTAGTGGCAAATTATTTTACCCCCAATTTTTCCCCCAATTTAGAATGGCGAATTAAGTTTCCTCGCCACAGCAATGCCCCACAAAGTTCTGGAGAACTGAAGGTTCCACGGTCATCCTCCAATCCCACCAATTTCCTCTTTTACACCCAGGAACTTGAGTTTACCAGGTGCCTGGCCATTAGGGTCCACTATAGCGCGATGAGGAGAAACAGTCCCTGCTTGTTTTGCCTCCCTAACCAGCAGAGTCACCAGAGCCAATGCAACGCAAGTTACGAAATCCCCAGCAAAGACATGGGATGTATATCTCGAGATTTAAACAGAATAAAAATCAGGGATTGAAGGTTATGTAAACAGACTACTTCTCACACAATGCCAGAACTAACAGAAAATGTGTGATTAAACTACATTTAACCTAGGGATGGGCACCAATATCGATATTTTGATATGATGTCGATATCGAAAATAATTTCCATGCCGCGATATCGTGGGATTAAAAATAAATTCACAGACATACTTTTTATTGCTAGTAGAGTAATCTGTCGCATATCTGACTGCGGCGAGACCAGAGTAAGGGCGGATAAGTAAAAAGTCAGCTAAATGAATCCTATTTTAAATATCATTATACACAGCTGTAACAATTACTATATTCACACAATTACTGTTTTGAGATTCAGATTTTATTAGGGAGCTCCCCTAAATCCCTTGTTTAGAAAGATACAGGGTATTAATGCAAGTGTCAAATTGAAGACCTGAACATTACCGTCCATCATTAATACCCTCCATGATAAGGTAAGCATAATCCCTCCTCTGCCATTTGCTGCTGGAGTCTGTGAAGTAGATCTTTCTACCGTCCCGTGTGACGTCAAGGTCATTCACAAAAGACAGACTCTTGCCATTGACTGGAATCTGAGCAGGCACGAGCACTTTCACTTTACCTGAACAAAAGAAGATGGAGTAACAGCAAGCATGATTACTACAGCTTTAACAAAAAAATAACTAGTGTCTGGCTTTACATGATCAGGTACTTGGCACTTTAATTAAACTTTTTTTTTTGTGGGGGGAGAAAAAATAAAAGTGAGCCAGTCTGTGTTTTGTGTTAAAGACAACTGTACATTTTTTGTTACATAACCCAGTTTGAATGGTATACTTCGAGTTCATCTACTCATTTTGCACACTTGCATACTGTGTAAAACAGTGCTGTTCATGCAAGTCATTCATGAATACAGATAAAAGATGATTCAGGGGTGAAAAGGGAAAAAGAACAGCAACTAATGTGTTTCTAAACGTGACTAATGGTGTGTAATAATGGGAAATCTGAAAACACAAGCCAAAACAACATTTTTGGGTAAAGTTAGGATGCTGTGAAAACTTTTAGAATTGAAAAAGGAAAGCTGTGACATGAAGTTGGGTGGGAAGCCTAAAGAATATATCACTAAAAAAATATTTATATCCTATTTTATTAGTAAATAGTCTAATCTTAAACCAAACACATACAATGCTATTTCACATAGTCACCATACATTTGGGACCCTGGTTTTGGGCGATTTCATATCCTATTCCTACTAAGCTTGTATTCACTTTACTATTTATTTATTATTTTTTTAAAGCAACCCTACCTGGATGAGGTTAGCTCTAACTTGGTGAAATTAGAACATGCTTTGCCTAAAGGGGTAGTGTGTGGTGATGTGCTTCTCAAACTGCAGTTGAACAAGTCTAAACTAGAAGAACACACAACGTTTCAATTTAATCTTTCATAGGTACAAGGGAAAAAGATATAAGGGTGTATAAAGGTGCCTTGATTGCAGTGCTTTGCCATCGACAATTCAGCAATAAGCCGGGGTCTTTTGACCATGTCATTCTAGAACATGTTTACATGGACAAGTCATGACAGTTTTCCTCACAATGTTTTGGCCGTACTTCTCAGGAATTGCGTTTCCATGTAGTTATGATTTAGGACGACAAATCGGGCCGTGACAATGCAAATTACTGCAGTCATAGTGATTTAGGGAAAGGGATATTTAAATGTCCGTCTGCATACTAATTAGGGAAAGAACGAGGAGAGCTTGTATGCATTTAACAAGATACATGAATTCACGTGTTGCAGCACATTCTGAATTACGCAGCGCATTAGCTACTTGTTTGTCTGGTTACCTTTCCAAAACACGCACACACACATACACAATTATATAAAATATAATTTCTACAAGTTTTACTACTTAGAATTTATATTTGTGTGTGTGTTTGTGGAACATCTAAAAGTTACATTTCATTAACACTAGAACCGTCTTTTACATTACATGTTTGTATTTTGAATATAACCTACAATATTCAATTTTTTATACATATACAATCCTGTTGTTATCTCTACTGGACCTGGCAGCCATCAATTCCTTCATTTTGTACAAGGTAGGAGAGATTTAATCTTGAAGCTAGAGATTTAATCTTGATGCTTCAGCAGAAACATTTCTATCACAAAACTGCAAAGCTGCAGACTGCAGCAGCTCAACCTGGATTCTGTGCTGCGAGTGACACAGACGCAAGATAAATCATGTTACTTTCGTTTTAGATTAAAAACTGCTTTTGTTTTTACAGTTTTGTATGTGCTTAGACCGGTTTACACACTAGTTTATTTTGAAATGTTTATATTATTATAGTTTTTCATTTTTTTAAGTAGTGCTTTATATGTAGTAAGTTAGAAAATAAACCCCTTTATGTTTAATTGTTCATTTAAATACGGCGTTTCGGCTGTGCAGATATTTGATAAGATGTGCTTGAATAAAACTTCTGAGTTGTATAAGATAGTTTGTCTTTCATTTTAATATTGATGGTGTTTAAAATGTCCATGCAGTTGTAGGTATGAGTATAACCGCAGCGGTTCTAGTGTTGAAGTAGTCCATAAATGTAGTGTGTGTGTGTGTGTGTGTGTGTGTGTGTGTGTGTGTGTGTGTGTTGTTGGGGGGGGGGGTTGGGGTCTATGTTTTGTACGGCCTTTCTGCTGGAGTTTACGTGATATTAAGTCAGAAGAACGGGATCACGATTCCTGCTCTGGTTTACATAGGTTTTTATCGTGAGAAACCGATTGACCCTGCCCTTTAAGTTGCGCTGACCAAAGGACGTTCTTTTGCTGTTTTGCATGACAACGTCACAAATTCGCATGACAACGTCACAGAGTCAAGACTGTAGAGTCGATTTTCATGTGCATGTAAACCCAGCCTATGTAAGTCTAAGTGGTTAAGTTGTATTGAATCACATTTTGGTTTAAGGATCCATTTATAAAACATAAATAAATATACATATAAATAAGGTTTTGTAAAACTATATTGCTATATGATATTATATTTAATGTCTAATATTTTTATAACATATAATGACCTATTGGTTGATTATAATGGATCCCTTAACTAAAGTGTTACCATTGTCATTCAGACCATTTATAGCATGTTACCATACAGTCTATCATTTTGTCGCCGGATCACTTTAACAACGTATTCCCTCAGCAAGATGTGTTAAAGAAACCGATCTATAAACCACACAAACCTGTGAATGGATTCACTTCAAATATTCCAAGATAGGCATCAGCAACAAACAAGGTTCTATTTTGACTGGCTCGAATGCCAAGGGGTCGTCCGCAGGTCAGCTCATCCTTTTGAGTCCCTAAGGAGCATGAAGAAAACAAATGTGACTTCCTATATTACAGTCAGCGCGGGCAGATATTTTTTGTAACGACCCACCACATTTTTTATTTTTGATTTTTGAAGTAACCAGCCAAAAAGTAGCCAAATTGTGTATTTTTAAACCAGCCAAAAACAAAACAAAAAAATATATATATTAAACAAGAACCCCAAATTTGGCTGGAAAACCTCCAATCTGGCAGCACTGATTACAGTGATTTGAGCCGAGTTCTGCCAGCTTGCAGCCCTAACGAGAATCTCAGTTCAAACCAGTTTTGCTGCCAGTGGAGACAAACTGAACTGATTCCAGATCACTTAACTGGGTTCCAGAAAATACCACTTTGTTGTTTGCTTCTAGTTTAGAAATACTAAATAGTATTTAGTAAGACACTGAAAAGACTTCTAGTTTAAACATGTGTTATTTAATGTATTAGAATTTTGCACTATTGAGTGTGTTATAGTTATAGGTGGTTCTAGGTTTCAAATTTCTTCTCTCCTTTCAAAAAAAAGGAGAAAGGACTAGAGTAAGCTCTTGCCCTAAACTGATATAATGTAACTGATGCCCTATATTGTTGTAATACACCTGTATTGTGTGTATTAAAATGTATCTATTTAGAAAGAGCAGGTAGTGCTATCAACAATTTACAATTTATAGATCAATATTGTACAGTACTGTTTACTGCTTTCTTACCACAGGGAGATCTTCCTAATGTTGCCAGGGTATGCATTTTACCATCTTCTATTTTTACAATTTTCCCATCTGCTGTTCCGGTATACAATACACCTACATACAAAGCCCAAAAACAATGGGTTGTTAAGATTTTGCAAATGCTCTATATTGAAAACGGCTCAAACAGCTGGCACTGGGAAGGCAGTCCGTTTCTTAATCAAGTGGGAGCTGCACCCATGCAAGGGAAAACAGAATTGGAGGTACGTGGGCTGCTTAACCCATAAATGTGCAACAATTTTTTGTATTGCTCTCTCCCTTCCCCCCCAATCGATGGATCCCACTACATCTATTGCACTTCTCTCGGCTCTCACTAGATGGCAGAATCAAGCATCATGGCTTTTCAGTGAAGCAGATTTGATGTTACAAGAGTCAAAAGCAAGACGTAGTTTAAATAGCAAATGTATAATGAAATACTGTTGTGGAAGCCATATCAATCACTATAAGGTACTATAATTTATAAAACACCCTTTAAAATATTTTACCTCCAATATTTGCCATAGACTCTGGCCCAATAAGTTGGCCTTCAAATAACCTTTCTGCCTGTCTCAGTTTAACGTTTGGCTCCAAAGCCTCACACATAAGAGGAGGTTCCGGAAAGCTGAAATCATCAACAACAACAAAAAAAAAGATCAGGAAACTGGCAACATATCAGAGCATTACGTAACATGACACCAGCAACATCCCTTGCAGAGTTGTAGCAGTTTTGCAACCAGTTGAGAAATAAAAGACTTCAGGAACAGACTTTGTTTAGTCAAAATAAATATTACTGTACATACAGTGTTGACCAGGAGTCGGTGGAATAACACCTTTACTTTTATCAAAAATGTGTTACATATTATTATTTGTTTATTTAGCAGACGCCTTTATCCAAGGCGACTTACAGAGACAAGGGTGTGTGAACTATGCATCAGCTGCAGAGTCACTTACAACTACGTCTCACCCGAAAGACGGAGCAAAAGGAGGTTAAGCGACTTGCTCAGGGTCACACAATTAATCAGTGGCTGAGGTGGGATTTGAACAGGGGACCTCCTGGTTATAAGGCCTTTTCTTTAACCACTGGACCACACAGCCTACATATACATTTGACACATGTTGATACTGTGCAGTAGGTTGCTGGTTTGAATCCAGTCCAATAGAAATAGCCCTGGCAAATGGGAGGTATCACAAAACCACTTCAAAAGTTAGCATGAATCAGCAGTTCTGTGGTCTCTCATTAATCCAAAAGTTAGGCTGGACTTAGAGACTGAACTACCCATCCTCCCTCACCAATTTGTAGTTTTCATTTCATTCAAGTCACTTATTCATCGAGTCAGTTGTACAGTGCCAAGCTATTCCATTCATAAAGTTAAAACAGAAAACCCCAAATCCTGGCTAAAGTCAATTATCTTGACATAATTTGATGATGATACTGTTGTTATACTTATTTAAAGCATTGGTTACATCTTTAGTTTCCAGGTTTTCAAAATAAGCACAATCCACCATCTAAAATTATTAAAAAATAGTACGATTATTTTCGGGGATTATCATTCAGTACATTTTTTTGTCCTAAAATCACACTGTAAGATATAATACATAATAGCTATACATATGCAAAACATGCGTATTCCTTTTATTATTATTATTATATTGTAAAATATGTACCCATAGGTGCTTGTCATTTTCGGAGTTCATGTAGAGGCTGTACGCCTTTAAGAAAAAATCCATGATGGGACATCAGCTGATGATATACAAATGCTTGCAAGTGTAGAGAGATGCTGTGTATTAAATTATATTAAGTTGCAATAGTGACCAAACGTGTGTGAGTACTTTTGTGTAAAAATGTAGCTTAAAAATGCTGTGAAAATAAAGAAAATCATTTTAATGAAGGGCTGTAATGCAGCAAAAACCTCAATAAATAAACAAAAAAGGAAATGAAAAGGTTACCGTATCAAGCTGAAAAAGGTGTTCTTTGTGAACTCCAATCAAGTTATCTTTCGCCAGTCACATCGTAGAGTGCCTAAATAAAGTTTTGAGTCAACTTTAACAACATATTCGTCTGTTGCATCTTCTTAGCAGCTAAAACTATCGCAGAAATAATAGATTTGGTTATACTGTTTACCATCAGGAGTTAAGGATGATTTAACTACGCAGCAGGTTCCTTAGTTAGATAATGTTTGAGCTGTATCTCTTCAGCCAAAGAAGCATAATGAAAAACAGCATGTAGCTGAGTTTTGGACTAAAGCAGGGTCAGCTGTTGCAGGTGAAAACTAAGTTTATTTTTCAAACTGACTATTTTAAGGTGAAAGCTGAACACATAGGAATAACTGGGACTGTAATTTGGAAGTGTACTGCTGAGAATTAAAAATGAATTAAAAATGAAATGCACTGTAGGGTTGTCAAAAATACCGATACTTTGATACTACCGTGATACCAAATTTCAAAAACAGTTCTGAGCTTCATTAATTATGCATTCGGTAATACCGAAAAACAGAAAGTATCGGAGCACTCTGTACTTGTATAATGAAAATTGCGTGTTTGCGTCCTTCATGTCAAAGACTGAGTCTTCATGTTAAAGCTTCCGTTTATGTCCGTGCAGGGACACCATACACTCCAGGTGGAAACAACGACAACGAGACAGCCAGGATTCAGGAGTAAAAGGTTAAGATGGAAGGCAAACAATCCCAGCGGCCCGCGCTCTTAGAAAAAGAGAACAGCAGGAGTGCTGTGTGGAAGTATTTAGTTTATGAAGCGAATGAGCAGGGCAAAGCAAAAGATCCATCCATGCGCATATGCAAACGGTGCTTTAAGACGGTACAAACAAAAGGACCTGACCTCTTCAAATAATTCAGACAGGTTAGCGACAGCGTAGGTTACTGAATGAATGCATCACATATATAAGTTAAAAAATACATGTCCTCAAGAAAACGATGGGGAAATGTGAAATTAAGAAAGCAAGCTAGCTAACTTAGCGCAAATATATACGGTGTTGTGCTCTACGTTGGAGTATTTGTCTGCCTTCACATTAATGTTACAAAATAACGACTCTAGATATCTGTCAATGTATCAAACACACTTAACAGATTTCTCTCTGAGTTTGGTCTAGCTTATTGCGGTCGCCCCGGGGCTCGGCCTTCTAAGACGTAGTACACGTGAGCGGTTTATCATAGGCGCATATGGTTGTCACTCTTGGAAAGGGGCGGACTGTGGCTTTCTAATTATACCCAATATGGGCATTTACATCGGCGAGAATTTGACTGACTACTTAACGCTGTGTGAGAGAGCACTGGATGGAGCAGACGCGCAGGATAGCAAAGAAAACATTGCCAAACAAAATAAAAACTATTGCGTTTCCCTGTTTTTGATCATGTTCTTCTTTTATATATTATTTTGTATTTCTTGCGTTTTCTATAGTTTTGTTATAAATGACTGTAACTTTTGTTCTGGTGTTCCAATTGTAATTCTTTCATTTTAGACATGCTCCCAAGACCTTGAAGTTTGATTGTAAAATACATTTTTTTCTACTCAGAGCACTGAAAATTTTTTTTTATTGACAACACATGTTCTTTTTTTCTAAAAAGTGTATTTTATTTTCATCCTGCCATTCATTAGTTTTTTTATTTCTTAGCAGATGCCTCTATCCAGAGCGATTTACAATTGTTACAAGTTATCATTATTTTTACATACAATTACCCGTTTATACAGTTGGGTTTTTACTGGAGCAATCTAGGTAAAGTACCTTGCTCGAGGGTACAACAGCAGCGTCCCCCACCTGGGATTGAACCCACGACCCTCCGGTCAAGAGTCCAGAGCCCTAATCACTACTCCACACTGCTTCCCTATGTTTCTTTACTAATTTTCGTGGGTATCAAATCAAACAATGGATTTTTTATTTTCTGAACCCCCAGTTTGTGCTGATTTATTCCACATATGGTACTCACCTGAAACCCCTGTAGTCACAGTTATAAGCACAAATATAATAACAGTAAAAACTTTTTTGAGAACTTTTCTCCGTCAATAATGTACAGAGCACTCACCTGAATCACTTAATAAAAATCTCAAATTCATCCACTTTGTAGTTTTATTTCATCCTCTTTATTTCACTACCAAAAACAAGCAGAACGATTAAAAGGCCAGTCAATCATAGTCCTACACAAAAAAAAAAATCTTAAGTGATAATATGCAAATTCCTTTTACTGCACCTGCACCGTTTAACATAGAGTCAAGATTGTTTACCTTTATTAAAGGAATGTTCTCTTATTTTGCGTGTTCAGATGTTTTGGGGTTTTTTTGCTGTGGTATTGAAGAGGTATCGAGTATCGTGAAATTGAACTGGTATCGTATTGAAGTTCAACATTCTGGTATCGTGACAACCCTAATGCACTGCACATTTCACTTAGGTTAGCTCTCAGATTGTGCTAATGAAAATATCTAAAATGTATTGAAATGTGTTTGCTGTGGTGTATTATTTATTATTATTATTATTATTATTATTATTATTATTATTATTGTTATTATTATTATTATTATTATTTATTTATTAGCAAATGTCCTTTTATTCAAAATAAACGGTGACATCTAATCATAATAGCTGTGTTACATGCCGTCAGATCAGGACTTCACTAACACTGCACATGGAAGCTGCAGCATGCTATTTTCCATGCATAATTAAGGTGTGGTTACCAATTCCACACACATTTTCTGCCAGTCTTGTATTGCAGGAGCCTTGATGTTCAATGTTAATTTTTCTTATTATTGATCTTGCCTTGTTGTGAGCAGTGCTGAAATAAAACTCCTTCACTGCACTAATGGAGTACTTTGTCAGAAACACTATAAGCAGCACTACTAGTCTAGCACATGCTTAAACCATGCAAAAATGCAGCAGAATGTACCACTTTTATCCTTTTTTTCAAAATCTTCCCACTGGGAAACCTCCCTCCCGCACACTCCCCTCTCGGCGATACGCGTCTCGATGTGATGGGTGCCCCATACTACCTTGGAAGTGCCACATACTTTAAAACTAACTGAATACCCTGTAGTTCATATTATTTTTAACTGTAAATCAGCATTTCAATTACCACAATGGCAATGAAGCTCAATCAGAATATCCCCATATTGTATAGAGGTAAAAATAATAAATGCTTCAACAGATTAGATCTTCAGAACCTTGCACACAATACTCGCCTTAAATACTGAGGCTCTATTGGAGACTCCAGCAGAATCATTGCACCAATCAATGGAACCAACAAAGAGACCGCCAGCGTCACTAGCGTCACACGAAAAACCTTCCCGCTGTAGGAACTGAAAAACATTAGAACACATGCTTTAATTATTCATTTATACATAACCCTGAATATTCAATCATAGCAATTACTATGATAAAATAAGAAAGGACAAGCAACTTAAGGAAGGCCAGTTTTCTCTCAAGCTGTAGCTTTTTGCATTATGTGCCCCTGTAAAAGCTGACTGTAGTAAACAGCAGTAAAATCATAACAAAGTGTAGTACAGCATAGTGAACACAGAGTAAAGCACAGGCAAGCATGGTGAATCACTGGGAACTAAAGCAATAAAATGATTTGTCACAGTAAAGAACAGCTAAAGCCTAAATAAGGAAAGTGATGTATGCTTTAAAAACAGCGTTGAAATTTAACATGGCAAATGTATAAATCTTGCCAATTTGCTGCAGTAAAGTAATTCATTGGCCATTACAAACACATCCTTGACTAAGGTTGCCAACTGTCTGGTTTTCTGGTACACTGAAAAATGGACATGCATTGCCAGTTAACACTCCGTGCCAACGCTGCTGGCTCTGTGCCAGTGGTGCAAATTTCCCTAAGTCAATAATGTGTGTCCTTTTGCGTCTGTTTAGGTATGCCACCTGTTCCATGCCTGTTAACAATCTATTCTAATATATATATTTTACAGTAACTGCCTTAAAGGTTTATGGTGCCACTGTCAACGAGATCTCAATATGATACAGTAATCTCCTTATATTACAGTAAAACTTAATACAAATCCTGACTGACTAGTCAAATCTGCCCGAGAAATAATTGACACGGGTAGTTCTCAGTTGCAGCAGCTTGTATGTATTAAAACGATAACAAATTATAGTACCTATAGTAATAATTATAGAGTTTAAAAATAGACTAGGCATGAAAAGGAAGATGTTAAATGTTTTAGTCATTAAAAACAGAATGCACATTCACATCTGACCTTGAAAGCACTGGGCATGTATTTAATCTGCAGTACACGGCCTTGCTCCACTTGGGGCACAAGTATTTCAGCAAAAATGTAAATGACTTGAATTTAAAAACACAGACAACAATACCGTGGATGTATACCCCTCTTCTTGTGTATTTGGTACAAGCCAACAAGTGTATAATTACAGTACACTTAATTTGCCTCTAATTTGGTAAAACATATAGGGCTGCGTCATGTACAATGGCTTACTATTAAGAAGATATCGATTCTAGTAATACAAAACTTCTGCGGGTAATGTTACCGTTATGATTTGAAAAGATTTGCACATTTTGAAATAACGCTAGCGTATTAAGTAATCCACACAAAATGCTGCTAAAATGTTGGTCTTGTTGTAGGGCGAATTGTGAATATTGAATAAAAGTATAATTTGAATAATCGTTGAACTTGTACTAATTGCAATTATTTTCATTCAAATGTCTTCCCAATGTATCCAAAATATCAATTTAAAGCACAAAGATGTATGTCTAAGAACACAAATTAGCTACTATTAAGAAAGTGTAATAAATAAACTGCGTTGTACAGCTGAAACCATGGTTACCTGCTCTTGTTTTCTGGTGCTTGTGGCTCGTCGGTTATTATCTGAGGTCTGATCAACCTTCGATACCGCAATCCATCTGTCTCATTCATCTTGCAATATTATTAAACCTGTATTGTTATCTTCACAGACAAAACATCTGCAGTACTACCCTGCTCACAAAGCAACCGCACTCTGAACTCAGAACTGCATTAATTTGTGACAGGAACACAACAAGAACGAGACGCAGGACGATGAAGTCATTGAAACGTCACACTCAGTAACAACACCCACTTCATTTAACCCGTTCCACACAAACCTGCTTAATCTAATTTGGAAAAGTTTCGAGTGCTTTCCTTTAATTTTTTTTTTTATATATATATATATCCTTTTAAAACCATTCTTAACACTTATTTCAACGGGATAACTGTTGCTCCTCTTTCTAAATATGTTTCTATACCCTGGCATTGCACTCATTTCAGTTTAACGCTGTTAGTCCAACGATAACTTAAAAAAAAAAAATTAAAAGCACAATGACTCAAAATAATTAATATTAATCGCCATGTTGCTCATTTAAATGTTGCCCTTTCCCCCGTAGATAATAGCGACCCCTCACTTCTAAATATAGCGCAGGCGGGCCGGCTTTGCCTGTGGCTGTGTGGCATTCCAGAATTGTTAAGTTCTGGGACTTGGCGGCGCTGGATCAGTCATTCTACACAGGAGTTGTGTGGTGCTGTTCACGTAAACCCCATGTGGCTGTACAGGACTCTGATTGGGTGAGGAGTGTGGTCCAGTGGTTAAAGTCGAGGGCTTTTAACCAGAAGGTCACTGGTTTAAATCCCACCGCTACCACTGACTGACTCACTGTGTGACCCTAAGCAAGTCAATTAACCTCCTTGTGCTCCATCCTTCAGTTGAGATGTTAAATCAATGTCCTATTTTAAGTGACTCTGCATATAATGCACAGTTCACAGCCTACCTCTGTAAAGCACTTTGTGATGGTGGTCCACTATGAAAGGCTCTATATAAAAATAAATAAATATATTATTATTATTATTATTATTATTATTATTATTATTATTATTATTATTATTTTGTGGATGAGGAAAAAAAAAGTTACAAGACTTAGATTTCTACAATTATTTATTTCAGCATTTTTCAATGCTCATTCAAAAGTATTCATACCCTTTGGTGCTATGATAGCATTGTCTACAAGGTGCTAGAAGTATAGGCTTTTATTGACACATGGATCATTTAAACCAAATTGAACAATTACTTGATGGATTGGCCCACAAATCAAGGCCCACAGTTTCCTCCATCCCAGCTACATTATCATATAGCTGGAATAGTAGGAGCCAGGAACCTGTTTGCATGCAGGGGTAAACTAGAATAAAATAAAACAGCAATGTGGCACAGGGAACCTCACCCTGCCACAAAGATCACTTTTGAGGAAATGAAGAGTTGTACTCAAGTCATGCAGTTCGCACTCAGGGAGTACTGTGAATGCCAGCTGGTGATCAGTGCTGACAGCTGCTGAGATCACATTGTAAAACCCCTGCCACTGGCTTTGCCCTTTATTACACACAGAACCATATTTTTAAACACATGTCCACTTGACCAATAACTGTTCAAAATTGCTCAAACAACTAGGTCAGGATTGCTAACCCGGTGGTAATGCAACAGTAATGGAAAACAGAAAGAAATATAAACATGTGAAATGCATACTGTGCATTGCTTCAACCTTGTTGAGAAATACTACAAAACATAATCTGGTTAGTATGAAAAGATTAAGAAAACACCAAAATGTAATTAATAAAAACAAATACGACATAAATACAAAATTGCTAAACCGGATGGATTAAGCATTTTACCTTAAACTAATTTTTAACACAGGTACATTTAATTGAAACTTAATTTGGGCTTACATTTAAACTGACTAAAGTACAAATTGTATTCAGCATAAATGACTTGTGCAAAACAATTGTACATTTTACACAATCCACTAGGGGGCTCCAAATTACTGTACTATCAATACCTATATGCTTACCTATTATTCTCAGCAGCTGTCTAATATTTTTTGTTGCAGTTTGTGGTATTATGTTTGATAGTACATGTGGGTCTCTGTCACAGGATACTGTCTACAGATTGATTTAATGAACCACATTCCCCTGTCGTTTTCCATGAACTGTGACTCAGTTCATGATATGTCACAAACTGGAGGCTGCAGCCAAAGTCTAGAAAATAACCATTATTTTAATAACGCTGAGTTCTCTATTTGCAAAGCTTTAACGTAACAACTTATTTAAAGTATAATGTTCTATGTTGATGGATTTTAATATATTAAAGAAGCCAACAATTATCTAGAACAATTTCATGAATACTTGCCTTTTATCTGAATTCTGATTCTGCATGTGTCTAGTTTTCCCTGATAACTCCCAAAGAGACCAAACAAAGTCTTGTTTCCAACATTAAAACACTTCAGAAAGCCTGGACCATGTGCAATTATGCTATTTTCACGTGCAAAAGTTTTATGAGCACTAATAGGGTACCCCAAATATTATGGGCAATAATATGCATCATTCCTAGTCATTCTGCATTTATTCATACGTCCCAAGATGGCAGTATATTTGACTGTGATGCTGTGGGTTATATAAACAAGGTTGCTTCAATGTTGGTATAAGTAACTGTTTTCTTCACAATAGCTTTAGTTTTATAATAATTTGTAATAGTCTACATTGTGTAATGCAAATAGGTAGGCGACTAAGGGTCTTAGTTTTTGGTTTTAACTGATAAAAAAAAAACACCACAGGAATATACTTCTTAATTTGTGATCAGTTAGAACACTTATGGGGCAGTCTGTGCTGTTGAGATCTGTGAAGCAGTACATTTAACAGAAATAAACTTTCAATTATCCAAATTATGGGGATAAAAGCCCAATAAATACTGCAAAGGGGAAATAAAAAAAAGTTATATAGCTAAACTGAATAAATTAAACATGGACCAAGATTTTTATTGGAAACAGTCTTTCAAAGGTTGTGATACTTTTTTATCCTACCCTTCCCCTCTTCTGTTTTGTTGATCCAATAATGATACATTGGGACTGACGTAAGGAAATGTGCAAAGTGATTTGCGGCTGCAAAACACCCATATTGCAGCCAAAATCGGTGTTTCACACGCGCAAACCATGTTTAGCCGCCATAAAGTGGGGCTTTAGCAGCCACTAAAAATGTGGTGTATGTAAAGAATGGTTTTCACCTGCACCCGCTATCAAATTAGCACTTTGCCATCATTAATCCATTTAAGTGATATTGAAATGTATTCAAATGAAGAAAAGAGCATGGAATTGGGCGGGGATCTGGAATACTAAGCGGGTGCAAACATCAAAATTAGGTGTAAGGATTTTGCTTTGCACTTGGGCAATAGCTGACCCGCCAGAAACTTTGCACCTCCTCTTACAAGGTGAACACCATTGTAGAAGTGAGTAATTAAGAGCTGTATAAAACCACACACCTTCAGAGGTGCTTGACTCTTGTTGAGGAGAAGGGCAAGGCGGAGAAGACCCAGCATATTCAAGATGCCGGAGTATGCAGTGGTAAGGCTTTTCCAGATAACTCAATTTCATGCTGAGTGACCTCAGCCGCAAGGACTTTCAGATCCTCCTCAGAAAACTTTTCTGTTCTTTTCCATGCACCACCAGCACTTTGCTGGCCTTCCTCTGACATATTTTTTTGTTTTGTTTGATTTTCGTGCTCCACAAATCTCATACAGCGTCTACTGCTCTCGGTAGGCCCTACTCCAGTCCGAACTCTCCTCACCTCTGGGCTGTAAGGGCGGCCGCTAAATACCCCGATGCACAGGCAGCGCTCATTGCGACCCTCATTATCATGAATGCAGCTCATTATTTGTGCATGTTGAGTAATTTGCATTGCTCTTAAGCTTACATAGGGTGCAGTGCAAAATAATTGCCTGGCCGCAATGCAATTTTAATTTTGCAGCAGCAATTGTTTGCACTGTGCCTATACTTACATCAGCCCCATTATGTACTAACATTTTCTATAGCTGTCTGTGAAAATGTAATCCCACTTGTGTTGTGGGGGTGGGTAGGACTGTATAAGCAATATACAGGAACATTCAACTGTTTAAATAAACCACACATGAAACAAACATGAATACTTCGATTTGAAATGTAAGCTATTTATTTTCAATTATAATAATCTATAAAAAAAAAACTAACACTATATGTCGCAGTTTGAATATAATATAACTAGTATTTGTTCATGAAATACACACCCTTTTTTCACAAAATGTACTTCAACTTTAAAATATTCAACCTTGATTACACAGAACGAACAAGAACTAATGTACAATTTCATATGATTTTGCAAACACTGACAGATTTTTAACAGCAATGCCAGGGTGAATCACACGTGTATGTACATGTATATATATTTCTTGTTAAATTTACCCAGCACAGGTTCCAAATAGAAACCAGAACGGACTAGCATCATTAAAAAATGACATGAATAACAATGCATGTAACCATTGACATTTTTTAAGTGTTTGTAAGGATATCATAATGACCTATTCTATAAAGCAAGCTGCTGTGTTGTCTAAGCATAGACATGAGATATTTCCGATTTTGTCCAACACAGACTCCAATGTTAGTGAGTCAAGAATGAAATGAATTAGTTACTGTCCATAAAATACTGTGCATAACTGTGACCAAGATTGTTTCATTTGTACCTGTACTGTCCTTAGGCGTTGTTTTTATTCTTTCAGGTACCGACTGGCTAGTACGTAATGAATGCCCTCTTTGGAAACTTAGAAATATATATATATATATATATATATATATATATATATATATATATACACAGTATATGGATAACTGTTAAAAAAATGAATGCAAGAAATTATGAATTGTTTGAAATAATATCTGACCTTGTTTAAATGTATTTGCCCCAAAAGGTGGTCAGGTTAACTAAGTTGCTACATTTGGTCAATGCTGCCAATACTTGGAAAAGCAAGTACAGGACAGTACTGGTTTATCCACCAAAAACATGCCATTACTCAAATCACTCAAATCAGGCTCCAACTTTACTGTTCTCAGTATGAAAAGGGTTTTAATACAGAGCTAATGTTTTGTTACAAGGACACTTTAGATGACTGGGCTTTGTACTTGTTATATGCCTCCACTATCTCTGTGATTACATTGGGATCATCCAAGGTTGTTATGTCTCCCAGCTCACTGGTTTGGTTGGTTGCGATCTTCCTCAGCACCCTTCTCATGATTTTCCCAGATCGTGTTTTTGGAAGTCGTTTCACTACCTGGAATGAGGCAAAAGCTAAACATTAAAAACAAAAAAAAAAACATTTATGGGTACTAGTTGATTTAAGGGTGTAATGCTAATGAGAATCACTGCAGTAAGGGCTTGATAAAGTAATGACATCTTTATGCTTTGGTCTACATCATGGATTTCACTGTTAGTACACCCACCTCCACGACCGTAAATAGATATGACCTACAGTACATCAGCCGTATGTTCATGTAAAAATGTAAATGCGACTTATAAACAACGAACAAGCGGGAAGATTCTTGCATCTATTCCAGATTCTAATACTCTCATTAAATTGTCCTAAATAGTTTCATCGCAAAGCAATAATTTATAAATATATTTAAAATTCTGAAGTGTGGCATTTGTGTATGTATCACCAGCAGGGGGGGGGGGGGGGGGGGGGGAATAATGGGGGGATAATAAATGTATAGATTGAACAAATACTACTTGATACAATTTAAAAAAAAGTAATTTCATTTTTTATTATCCTGACAGAAAAAAAATAAGCTTCAGTCATCCATTTATTCATAAAGCAGCTCCCTTAGCCTTTGTTTTAATATTAAGGAGATTATTGATGTAATAATTACTTCTTGGAAATGCACAAGCTGTATTAAGGCAATTCCTAGAATTGCCAGCTTTGGGAGAAGCATTTGGTTTCAGTTGGAGGATGTTTGTGTTTTAATGAATCACGGTACCCTCAATTTGCCTGTTGAAACAGGTGAAACGTTGCTTGACCAGCTAGTGCATGTGTATAAGTGTTTTTTCTCTCATGAGCAGGCCATCAATTTATGGAAAATAATGCTGTTTTGGAACACCCATATGCGTGGATTCGAGTATATTTCTGTCAATATATTTCTGACTCAATGTGTACTTACCAAAACGTGATCAGGCACAGCATATTTGGCTATTTTGGAAGCCACAATGACCTTAAGTTGATTAACAACTGCTGACTCAGTAAGGGAAATGTTGTCTTTTAATACCACAAAAGCAAATGCAGCTGGAACAGACAAAATGAGGAAGAACGTTACTATAGTTAGCTGGGCATGGCATATTTCACATTTTCACAGCTACTGATAACATGCATCCGTACACAATATCACAGTATGGAAACTTTCTTCAGTCAGTAAAACAGCACCGTTTTCATTTTAAGGGGATAGAAATAACATGCAGTAGCTGTAGCAGTGATGACATTTTTATCCCTTGTCCTACCAAAAGGGGGTGCTATAAAGACAGTGATGTCTGCCCTAAAATGAGAAAGGTGTCCTTTTCCCACTATTTACAGAACAGTTTTTTTCTATTATGATCATTCCCTCTGTTTTAGCAAACCCCTTCACTTACTTTATATTGGTTAATAATTAAAAACTATTCTTTACTGCTTTGTTGGCAGAAAGATCTAACTGTTCTTAATTACTGGAACTGGCCCACGACCAGGCAAATGTGTAAATGAGCTGCTATAAAAAGGGCTCAGAGTTCAAGGAGAGGTTAAACATGTCTGAATAACAGTAAACCGGCACATTAAATACACCATAGGAAAAGGTATACCCTAGACATGTATATTTTCTGTAGAATTTTGTTATCACATAATGATAGAAACTAATCAGAGGCAAATAAATGACTCGTGTGAGCAAACAGAGGCATCACATATTAGGAAGCCACTGAAGAGGTCAACATGATGATGCAATTGAGAAAGG
The DNA here is from genome assembly GCF_902713425.1 of Acipenser ruthenus. Lineage (NCBI taxonomy): Eukaryota > Metazoa > Chordata > Actinopteri > Acipenseriformes > Acipenseridae > Acipenser > Acipenser ruthenus. The sequence continues at coordinate 14,674,082 of NC_081194.1, forward strand.
GAATTTTGTATAAATAATAACTATTTTATCATAAGCGTTGCATAGGTCCCTGTGCGAGTAATTTGAAGTTTTAAGATGTCAAGAATGAAATTTGCATAGCACATTTGTCAGTTATGTGAGGGACAACAAATGTGTGTGCATCATGTTGCAGGTGTGTACACTTTTTGGACGCACCTTCCCCTTTAATATCATGAGGAAAGCCAATCACTGCTGTTTCTGGAACATCAGGATGCTCATCCTAAAAATGAAAATAAAACCTTTTTTATATACATAGTGTTGTTTTAACATATCTTTATTAATTAGTCATTTATCAGACGCTTTTATCTAAAATCGACTAGGAGGTGAACTATGCATCAACAACTGATGCTGCAGAGTCACTTACAATAGGACCTCAGTCTTTACATCTCATCCTAAGGACGAAGCACAAAGAGGTTAAGTGACTTGCTCAGGGTCACACACAGTGAGTTAGTGGCTGAGCCAGGATTTGAACTGGGAACCTCCTGATATCAAGGCTGTTTCTTTAACCGCTGGACCACCAAGATTACTTTATCAGGGATGCAAAAACAACACGGAATTAGAGTGGAAGTGAAAGAAGGGCTCCACAAAACGTTTGAAAGTCTAAATGTTTCAGAAATACCTTATGTCTACAGCAGCAGTATGAAAAAACAACCACTGACTTATTGTTTAAGTTTAGGGAACAGGTCCCCTAGTCAGTACAAAGGGAACAGCTCAATAGTAAAAGTTTACTATTGATTGTTTTCATTTGGCATTAAGTGCAAATGTCTTACCATGGCATCCTCAATCTCTGCTGTACCCAATCGATGCCCACTGACATTGATGACATCATCCATACGGCCCGTAATCTGGTAATACCCTTCCTTAGATCTGTGGGCACCGTCGCCAGTAAAGTAGTGCCCTTTAACATGAACAGAAGTGGATGAAGAATCAGTTCTGTACGTTTGCTGTGAATTATTGACGATCAACGTAAAATGAATCATGGGTTGGTGTGTGGGTATAGGGCTGTGATGGGTTAACCTGCCCCTGGGTGAATTTTGGGTTACCTTGTGTTTCTTCCGGGTCAGACATCACCGCCAAGCCATCCTTACCACAAGGGTCCTTTTAAACTTTAGTGAAAATTATGTTCAAAAAACACATTTTAAGGGATCCGGGTAGCTCATCTGGCATGACTGTTATGTCTGCAAACTGAAAGCAGGTATACCAGAATGTATGTGTACAGTACACAGTCAGATAGAAATTATACAAATGGGGATAGATAAAACAGATATTAGTAATTCAATTGTGATCAGAACGTAAGAGAAAATGAGGGCGAGGCTTTGTCTGTTGTGCCATCAGATTCACTTACCTGGATATGCTTTAAAGTAAGCGTCCACGAATCTCTGCTGGTCTCCATGAATAGTTCTTGCCATGCCAGGCCATGGCTGACCAATGCACAGGGCTCCAGAGACATTATTCCCTTCTACTCGGTTGCCCTGCAGGTAAACAATGACATACTGTACATGGCCAAGGTGGAAGGGCTATTTCCTGACCACTAAACAAGGCAATAGAGACAAGCCTTTTGTTTTGTTGAAACTGTAATAGGACCAACGCGGTAGCTACAAGGGTGGAGATGGGGGAGGCAGTGGGTTTTGTCCAGTACTCTAAAAGGTACTTTATTACTGTATTTTGTGCGCTCTTTAAAACTAAACACCAAAAATAAAGGACCCTAAAAATACTGTACAATGGTCTTTTTTTACCCAGTAAGAGCCTACAAAACAAATAAATTAAAATCAGAAAAAAGACAAAAGCAGGCCAAAGAACAGAAAGCAAAACCCTAAATCTTTTTGTTTTGTTAACCTCGTCAAGATGTTCTAATCAGTCTGATCTCTGGGGTCAGGGTCACTGTCCCTCACAGCACAACAAATGAAAAGGCAAGCATGCCTGCCTAAAGCACCACAAGCACAGCAAGATTACTACAGAATATCTCAATCATTCAGCAGATTAAATACCTGATTGCATTACGCAGAGGGTGTTAAATACAGTGAGCAGATTGGAAGAGTTTTCTTTGGGTTTATCTGGAAACTAATAAAGTGACTGAAGTAAAGAGGAAACTTGGCCATAAGCATATGTTATTCCTGGGGGAGCTTTTTGATTCAGTTTTAAGGAGGTAATGAATTAAATTAATACTTGGGATGCTATTATAGTGACTATACCAGAGTGCAGAGGTAGTATTATTGTGCTTTAGGCCTGAAAACTAATCACTTTAAGCAAATACAGCACTCTCCATGTATAGCAACAGCTCCTAAGAGAACATTTCGCCTAAGAGAACACCTTTGTGCTGAAACTGATTTTTCTCATTGTAAATGCTCCGACTAAAGGAACAGGAACTTCGCTTAAAAGAACACCTTTTTGGCACCGCTAACGATTCATTCACAACTGATACAGTACTGCTTTGTAACCTGATAACTCATCATCATCACACTTAAATTCAAAAGGTTTATTCAAACTTTTCAAACGTGACTTGTCATCGCAAGAGTGTCTTGAGGCACACTGATTGGTTTATTAAATCTTTCCAGAACCACAGTCATATCATGCCTCGTTTTGTAATCGGATTTCCACGAGTGCATCACTACAAAATGGCATGTAAACAAGCGGTGAAACTGAATCAGACACAAGTCGCTGAGCAATTTGGTGTTTTCAGTTCTGGTGAGTTGCTTCACCATTCTGTTAAATAATGTTGCACATGTCTTGAAAATTAAAACATAAGAACATAAGAAAGGAGCACCACCTTCCGGCACCTCCTCAAGACACACCTGTTCAGACAGCATCTGTAAACCTCACAACTGTCAACTATACTGGACTATATGACACCCAATTGTACCAGTACTTGCATCAGCTTGTACTTGCACTGAACTGCTCCATACCTTGCTGTATTCTATTACTGCTCTTAATTATAACTACTTCCTGTAACTTGTACATGATTTTACTCTTATAGGTAACCGTATTCACATTTTTGTAATTGCTCTTATTTGAGCTTGTTCCTTATATGTAATTATTTACTGTATTCTTTAGCTTACTCTTATTCGAATTTGATATTATTTGCCACTGATTTTATTGTACTTTATAACTGTTCTTATCTGTAATGTGATATTCTGCACTGTAATATTTTATAATTTGATATTTTGTACTGTGATATTTTGTAACAACTGTAAGTCGCCCTGGAAAAGGGTGTCTGTTAAGAAATAAATAATAATAGTTATTAATTTATTTATTTAAAGAGAGAGACATCAACTTCTTAGAGCAAAGGTATTCTTAGACTGTGGTGTTTGGTGTACAAAACAACAAGAAATGTACGTATTTGCCTCTCGTATTCATACAATTTATAAAATATTAAGAAAATACCCTACTCCGATGCCATTAGCACCTGTTTTTATGGCATTTACAGGGTATGTGTTGCTGTATAGCACCTAGTTCGCGCATAGCTAACCATGCAAAACACATGCTATTTCACACTGTGATTACATAGCAGCCAACTTGTGTGGCATTTTGATACAGTGGTAGACATAAGCACACAAAGAAAGAGGTCAAACAGGATCAATCGCCCACAGTATCTTTAATGAATGAAAACACTGCTCTAACCCCACAGTGCTGTATAGCATTGGAACAGGAGACCATATGGGTAGCACTCAGTCATAAGCCACTTTTAGAGAGATTACTCCCAGTTGATTATCTCTCAACACTCCTTCCCCCATTGCTGTTTGACAAGCAACTGGCATTGCTGTTGTTTTTATTTCTTATTAAATACATGTCTGAATTTTCTGGGTTATTAACTAAACTCCTACTTCTGATAGGCTTGAGGTAACTTCTAGGTAAGTTTATGTACATTATGGACCCTACATTTTATTTCTTCACCGAGTTAGAGTGTTGTTGTACGCCTCTTCTTTTGTCTCGTTATACTGTATCGTGTTATCAGTCTTTAACCCTCCTGTTTTCAACACCTTATTGGGGTCAATCAGACATGTTGTCTTGTGAATTTGAACATAATCTGGAACAGAACATTTGAATGCTATGCCATTGCTATGCTGGTGCTTGAGTAGCGTCTTGAATAAAAGCAGTTACCTTTTCATCCATCAACACAGGCTGGATCCCGAAGAAGGGCCTCATTGCCATGGTAGGGACGATCTCTGCTCCTTGTTCGGATGGTCTCGGGCTGATGCAGATTCCTCCAGTTTCTGATGATAAGGAGACAGATACAGCAGAGCTTTAATTACGTGCAGTAATTGGAGGGGAGACCAGTGGAGAAAATGGAAACGCACATGCAACTGAATAACAATTAATTCACCACTGTGATGATTTCCCGTTCTCTTTATTGAAGGTATCTTTTATTAGGTCTCTTTTATTCTAATGAAGATAAATGTATGCTGCAACCTTTGAAATTGCCCTTAGGCAACATAAAAAGGGAGTCACAGAGACTTGTATGTATATTTAAACATGTACACCCATCAGACTTGATCTGCGTCTGACTACACCAAAAATCAAACCGGCGAGGTAATGTGGGGAGCTGCTTACTGATTTAATGTAATGCCCACTTTGAGGTCTCTGATAGTCTTTGTTTCATGATAACGATCAGCTTTAGGGTCTTACAAGCAATCAGATTACTACAGATTTGCAGGAAAACTAAAACCACATTCATAAATTGTTTTAAGGTATTAGACACAGACTTTTGATGATGCCCTTAATAGCGTAGTTGGTGTGAAGCCCTTAATGCTTCTTACACTAACATATGGCAACAAATGTAATGGAATGGATTCATGCATTTTAAGAAACCAGCATTTACTACCTTATCAGAAACCTTGTGACCAGGTGATCTTAAGTCCCCTAAAATTATGTTAATTCATTCTCAGTGCAGAGTGCAGATGTTGTTTATGATAATCATAATTTGTGTTAAGCTACTGATAGAATATCAGACAGAATTTGTGTAGACCAGTATAAAATATATACCCACAAATAAAGATTTAAACTATAAAAAAAAATGTTTAAATTAACTTTTAATTCAATTAAGTAAAATAACCTTTAAAATGTTAATATACAGCCTTTCCTTGACCTGTTAAATGTTTTACAAACAGGAATAAATTAAAGAGACTCACATGGTCATCAGAAAATATACTATAATTTAAATTTCAATAAGGCCTTGACTAAATCAAAATGACGATGCCGTCACAGCCATCATAAAGTATAGCTACTGTGGCTCTGTAAACATTGACTTAATTTAGGCCAGAAGCAGTTTAAAATGGTTTAATTATTTTAGATTTTTCAAACACCAAGTTCATATTCAGAAGCAATCGCACCTGAACTGCGGCTACATGCGCTCGGTTCAGCCACTTACCCTGCCCATAAGCAGGAGGTTAACTGTGCTTAACCTTGAAAAATACAGCTTGGTGGTGATCTGCACTCTGGTTGGTTATTGTGGCAGGATAGCTGTAGTGGTGACGTCACAGACCAGGCAACAGTACGGACACACTGGCTTAAACTGCCATAGCAGTGTATTTATTACATGAACAAAAGTAAAACAAATAAAGCACTTTTCAAAATACAAAACAAAATGGCACAAGGGACAAACAAAATGAACAAATAAATCAAACGAAACAAGTACCTACTCGGGTTCTCAAAGCCCAAAGGGTATCTCTTTCTGCTTCTCCAGCTCTCTCCTAACTACACTTCACTGCACTCAGAGAGTGAGAGTTTATATAGCAGGTGGTCAGGAGCTAATGAGACAATTGGCGATCATTTATCTCCTGACCACCTGCATTCCACACGTGAAGTTAACCCTCTCCCTGCTAAATCAACACAATAATACATAGCGGACGCCTTTCGTCCGCCTGCATATAAACACATAGAATACAAATAATACATAAATATGCACAAGGGGAGGGTACCCTGTCACATGTATGTACTGTACAGCCTGTGTTTAACATTCTAGTTAAAGATTTTTATTTAAGATTGAACAAAAGTAACGACAACAGGCTTTGGCATAACATTCCAAATCCACATCTGATAGGTTTGTGATTTTACCCTCTTTAAGAAGACTGTATAACTTGAACCAATGGTTCATCTATTGCATATTTTAAAACGTGGAAGATTTAAAGTGCTGTACATAGCTTTGTTTACAACACAAGCTAAAGCTGGTCATGTGTCTTACTCCAGAAAGAGAGCATGTATTCACTATTTTAACTTGTTGCTGTCTCAGATTTAAAACACTTTGTATGCTATAAAAAAGAACCACAAAAACACTATGCTTTAAACAAAGGGGCATATTTCAAAAGTATTTGTATTGACTGTAATTTCCCCACTACTGTAGGTTAAAATGAGACACAAATACATCCTTCAGTGACCTGAGAATAATATTTAAATTACAGACTACAGTAAACACTTGTTTTAATTAGCGCAGCGACCCACTCAAACACATGCAGTGCTCATGCATGGAGATCTCTAAGTTACAAACAGATCTATTATGTGGATGGAACTTGGTGATTGGTGAAAGTTACCCCTTACCCGTTTGCCACCATGTGTCCACCAGAGTGCACCGGCCATCTCCAACTACATTGTAGTACCACTCCCAAGCTTCATTATTGATCGGTTCACCCACTGCAAGGGAAGAATGGACAAAATCTCCACATGATTAAATGAAATCGGTGCTACTTTTGAAATCCTAATAAAAACAGCTTACTCATGTTGGCAAATTAACTTTCACAATATTGGCACAGTACAAAATAGCAAAGGGCTTTGCGTGGGGTCCGATATTTTGGGAGGGATTCCCATTTTTGGATCCATACTAAAATTGACAAGTCAGTTGATCCATTTTGACTTCACTTACCAGACCCCAGCGTTTTCAGGGAGGATCGGTCATACTTCTTCACCCAGCTGTCCCCATACTTCAGCAGGAGCCGGATAGCAGTGGGGGCACCATAAAACTGATTAATCCTCAAACGCTGCACCGTCTCCCAGTATCGACCTGAAGCATCCCCACACACCGAACAAAAAGAGCCATCATAAAACAGGAACTGAATTTGGAGTCAGGAGTCAAATTAACGCCGCTGCCACTATAATTAATGCACTTTTCTTTTTTACATGAAAACGTTTCCCATCTTCTTTGAATAAAATGCAATGCAAACTGGTGATAGTTCACTTGTAGTTATAAAATATTAATTAATTATTATTATTATTATTATTTATTTCTTAGCAGACGCCCTTATCCAGGGCGACTTATAGTCGTAAACAAAAATACAATTAACAGGTGTTATTAATTTAACTAAGAAAGTAATCATACTCAATGTGTTCAGTGTATGTATATGCATGGGAATTTATCAATTTTATGAACATCTACAAACTCAGATTAAATCTTTTTTTTTTTTTTTAATTAAAGATTCACTAAATTTGTCTCACAGTTATGTCAGCCAAGTTTAACTGCACTGCTATCTGGAAACGACACTGAAAGGGTTAGTTCTTAAAAGCTAATCCTTGTGTTGATAACAGATTTCAAAGTAACTACATTAACTTGTACAGTATGATACAGGTTAATCCCTATAGGGTTTTACAACCCCACTATAAAGTTGGCATTTAATCTTAGCAGATAATGGACCTTCAGCCTATGATGCTGTATTATATAGCTGTCGATGGATGTGGTTTTCCCCTACTATATGAGTACCGTATTACTTCGAATTAACACCGTCCTCGATTTAACGCCTCACTCAGATATCAGCTTTTTAATAGATGCCACCCTCGAATAAAGACCGCTCTCCATAAAGAAACATAAAGGTATTTTTTTTTTCTATCCCTGCTCAAAAAATAATAAAAATAAAGAAAGAAACGCGACATGTACATGACACCCCCGAAGAGACCTCAATCCAGCATGTAATACAAACTAATGTACACCCACCTTAGTAAGCAAATGTTATTTTATAGTACAGTCCCGACAGACAACCCAAGCACAGCACAGCAGCCCTTCACGTCCCTTTTTTTTCCAGCAGAGTTCAGTGCCAACAGAGCAGGGGATAAAACAAGGACTGTCTGTTTACCTCGTCGTCAGCTTGGATGGTGAAAACTTAAACTCAGAGGAACTTAGAGCTTTGCCGGTCACGCTAAGCGCTATTCGAAAGCTGGCTGAAGATATCTTATTGTAGGGGTTTATTTGTTTTGTTTTTTATTCAATTGGAATTTTACTCAGTCCTGTACAATTATATATATATATATATATATATATATATATATATATATATATATATATATATATATATAAACTTGCTTACTATCTATGAGAAGATTTAGTTTCAGTTTCTCTTACACAGAAATTACAAACAAGCAGGTAAATTACACTGAGAAAAAATAAATAAATAACCAAGTAGGATATATTTTAGTTTTAACAGAAATCAAACCGATATTCAGAGGTAATATTTTTCGTTAAGAAAAACAACTGCATTACTCTCAACTACCATTCTCTCTCCTCTTCTTGTCCCACCCCATAGCAACCAATACACACTCCTGATTCGCTGGTACAGTACTCCCCTGACCTCCCAACTCCCACCTAATAGGCTCTTGTTAACTGTCAATAAATGTACTGTATTCAAGCCCCAAAAACACACAAGAGTATAGCGCTGCAGATCGGAGCCTCTCATGGCGCCATTTCTAAAATGCCTTAAATCATTTAATAAAATATTGCAGCATTTGTAAAGCACAGTATTATTAATAAAGGCCGTCCTCGTATAATCGCCGCCCTCGTTTAAAGGCCGCAGTCATTTTGATCAATTTAAAATAAACACTGTGGCGCCAAATTGAAGTAATCCAGTATTTTTGCCTTGGGCAAGTATTAAGTTGAGAGGTAATTATTTTTATTATTATTATTATTATTATTATTATTATTATTATTATTATTATTATTATTATTATTATTATTATTAATCAATATATCTAGTTTTTATGAAATGTTCTGGAATTGCAGTATACATATGCTTGTATTCAGTGTTGTGGTGTAGTGTAAGCTTTCACACACTTCCCATGTCTCCATGACAACCCAAACCGTGGCATCTCTGAGAGATTACATTTGATATGAACTGTTATGGAGTTGTATTATGATAACAGCTTCCAGTGGACTTCTTGGTTCTTTCAATCACATTCTCTCCAACCACAAGCGAGTAGTGTGTAGTGAGTGGTGAAGATGCTTCTACTTTAGGCAGGCTTGCAGTGTACAGCAACAAAATCCTTAGCAGCGGCACAGAAATCCTGTCTACTTAAATATCTCACCAGGGTCTGGATAAATAGGAGTGCTCTCGAAGAGGACAGTGGTGGCACCATTGCAAAGCGGGCCGTACACCACGTAACTGTGGCCCGTGACCCAGCCGATGTCTGCCACACAGCCAAAGACATCACCTGGCTGGTAGTCAAAGACATACTAAAAGGGGGAAAAAAAAGACAATATATATATATTTTTTTAACGCAGCTGCTATGATTATTTAATTTTTTGTTGTCATTATAACATTTTTTAAATGTTACCTTTGCTTAATTCCATGTTGAAAAAAAAAATTAATCCATATAAACTCTTATCACAAATTCTGAGGTAAAAAAAAAAAAGTGTAGACAAACGCTGTATTGACCAGTCTAAGACAGTGTGCAGGGACCCTATGCAGATAGATTAGTTAGACAGTGACTTCCAAGTAGGCAAACATATATACATAAACGGTATATCAGAGCCAGACCAAGCAAGTGTATTATTTTTTCACAATTCATCACAATCAGTAAATTACTATTTTGTGATAATTAAGAACATAGGTTAAGGGTCTGGCTATAGGCATAGTTTTTTTAAGTGGATGCTTTGTAAAGCTGATCGGTCTCCAGGCTGGCTCTAAACAAACCCAATGCCAATCTGGGACACGCTCAGGATTTCATGTTTATAACCCATGCTGATATGCAGAAATTAGTATATATTGAAAATAAACGTAGACAGTACTCCCTCCTTGTTTTGTTTTTCTAAATGGTTTTCTCAGAGGGTTGAGGACACAAGTAGCTTTTGTGGTCATGCTTTCATGAATTCTATTTTAATTGTATGTTTTGCTTTAACCATGATTATTTATGCATATTAACAGTGAATTACCTAAAACAGGATCAGATGTACAGTATATTAATGTATTATACATACAAAATACATTTGCTGCCCAATTGACTACCCCTTCTTATTTACACAACTTCGACTTGGCCTTATAAATTCTTATTTTCTTTCAAATAAATGTAATGTTTCCAAATGTTTTGTGTAAATATGTAATATGTTAAAAAATAATATATATATATATATATATATATATATATATATATATATATATATATATATATATATATGGTGGTGGGTGTGTTTACCTTTTCAATGATCTTTGGTCATTTCTATGAATGTGTGTTTGGGTTATCTAAAAAAATATTATTCATGGCTTCCAGAAAAAAAGTTTATTCACCATATAGTATATTTACCTGAACTGAAGTAACTAATAAGTGACTTAAAGTTTAAGTAAGAGGGTTAACAATCTTTCTTAAATTCTTATAGGAAAAAGGAGCAAATGGGTGATAACGCCCAGGAAGTCTGTCATAGACTATTAATGTCAAGGTTAACTTTTTTTTTTTTTTTTTTTTTTAATAATATGCTAGAATTGGCTGAATGTTCCCCAGTGAAACCTTCTGACAATATGGGAATTAGTGTTTTCATTACATTCCAAGAATTATGGATAATTCCTAGCTAAGCCATCTGAGCTGTCAGGGATTCTGGTGGTCTGCCAATCTCTCTTCAGCCACAGGGGTGACCATTAGCCTCAGAGTCGCTTGACACCAATCAGGATGCAGCCGCCAGCCATCAGCTATGTTACCCATTACATTTTACAATCCCTTGTGTCACTTAGCCTAGGGGTCAGCAACATATGGCTCTGGAGATTGCAGTGAAACTGATAGAACGATTATTTTATGGCCATTTAGCAGCATTCACATTTTTGTAACCCAGCTGCAAAGCAACTCACCCCACTGCTCTATTAGGTCCAAATACAGGCTTTCATTGTCACTTTTAATGCTAATGCCATGTTTAGATTGGTTGATCCTCTTGTCAGCAACTCTTTTTTTTCTATAAATGTGAACACTGAAGTAAATTAAAATGTATTGTTTAATGGGATTCTTTATATCATCTACATTTTCATATTTCTTACCTTTTAAAACTTGTATTATGTATGTTGTCTATCACTGTCTATTGTGGTTTCTTCTTTACCATGCATAGTCACTATTCCAGCATAGTAAATACCTTATATCAACCACTTCTAAATGCTGGATTTCTGAACTGACATGGTTTGAAAAATGACTACTAGGGGTGTGCCGCTGTTATTTCTGTCCGCGCTGAAACTCTGATTTTATATAGAGATCTTCCATTTAATAACTAACAGTTGCTACAGTTGCAGAGGGGCCAGCAATAACATAGTGGTCACTTCTAGAATCTGACCTACCTGGTGTGTGAGTGCAGCATACAGCAGATACCCAGCCTGGGTGTGGACGATTCCTTTGGGTTTCCCGGTGCTTCCTGAAGTGTACAACATGAAGAGCATGTCCTCACTCCCCAGGACCTCAGGGTCACACACGAGCGACTCCTTCGCCATTTCCTGAGGGAGATTTTAAAAAAGAACAACAACGCTTGTACTTAGGAGAACCCTACTTGCTTGTAATGTATTATGTTCTTGTCCCTCTTACATCGCTTTTATACGGAGAGTGTTTTGCTGTGAACAGCATGTCTTCAGGACATAACAGCCCGTTGACCACAGTGTAATGTATCTACTAACAGGTACTTCCCCAGATAAGGCCGACCCTGTCAACACTCTGTGTAACTAAAATGAGCAGCGGGGTGGAATCTAATCACCACAACTGTCTTAAAACGACATGGCTGGGGAGGTAGCATAACGTTTTGGTGAATTGGTCAGATTTCTATATGCATATACAGTGAAAGTTTTTTGTGCAAGACCAAATATATTTCCCTTATGAATGGAAAAAGTTTTAGTGGAATATTTCAACAAGGCCTCCATTGAATCAACTCTTTTCAGCACCTCTGAGGCCATGAATTGGGTTTTGGCCAGAATTAGCGAGGGGGCTATGACCAGAATGTGGGAACTGAACTTGAAATGCGTTACTGAAATTTCGGAGGGATAAATATGTTTTTACTGCACTTACTTCCTCCAGCTGGATATCGATTTCACTCATGGGCACTTTGTTTTCTGTTCTGTTGGCCACAAACACATGTTTCACTGTGGGGCACGTCTTCACTGCTTCGTCAACAGTCTTCTTCAGTTCTATCACCCTCCCGCCTCTCAATCCTTGGTTACTAGTGATAACAGCCCTGCACTGGGCTGCAAAAATATGTTTAGAATTTTTTCTAAGGGCAATGCTAACTTACTCCTACTGCATTATTTATATTTTTCCTGGGTCTCGATAAACTATTCCATAATACATGGTTAACATTTACAGTTGGATACTAGTGGGTGAGTAAAGAAACATACGCAGGCATTACATTTGTAAATATATGTGCTAAATGGTATATGGTTATCCAGAATAGCAAATAATTAAAACCAAAAAGCATTATATAACAGTATATAAGTTTTGCAATTTTCACTGGGGATTTCACTACATTTTATCAGCAGAAAATTCACTGATGAAGGTGAGTGTTGTTTGTTGAAAGGTTTCCTGAGTGGAATTTCATTCTGGATCCAAATAAGTTAGAAAATGTGTGGAATTTGTATGGTTAGTTTAAATATATATATATATATATATATATATATATATATATATATATTTTATTTTTTTTTTTAAAGACTCACACCATTTATTTTGGTATAGTTAGCGGCCTCAACATTTAATCTTGTGTGTACAGAATAATAAGTACAAAATGTCCTTCCTCTAAAGTCATTTCAAGTCAACAATTACCTCATGTGATCTGCAGTAAAGCAGGAAGGACAGATCATGTTACTACTATTACCCTTATGAAAGCCTACTATGGTAGACCATGGTAAAAGCACAGCAGTAAAGCAGTGTGTAAAAGGATAGTACAAACATGGTAAAGTGCACACACACAAGGTAAATAACTGAGAAGTAAGGTTAAATGATATGCCCAAGTAAACAATCACCCAGGAAGTCTTCTGTTTTAAAGTCAGGGCTACAGAACCTATTGTACATTTCCCCACAATTAAAACATATTCTAGTCGTACCGCAGCCTTCACATGTTTTTTATTCAAGTTTATATATATATATATATATATATATATATATATATATATATATATATATATATATATATATATTGAAAGAGAGAGAGAGAGAGAGAGAGAGAGAGAAGCACAGTACAATGATAGTAAAAAAATATGGTAAAGCACAAGCACACATGGTAAGTCACGACAAAAAAAACATGGTTATCCTCCATAACGCACATGCAATGAATAGTAAAGAACATGGGTACAGCAAGGTTAACTGCAAAATGTGTTTCTCCACTCCACTCAACCTTTCTCTGTTCCCCAATACAATGACCCCAGATACCCACCATCCTGAATTCTTCCGGCAAGAGCTTCAGCACTAAAACCAGCGAAGACCACTGTGTGCACCGCACCGATCCTGGCACAGGCCAGCATGGCAGCCACAGCCAGGGGTGAGACGGGCATGTAGATGGCAACCCGTTCCCCTTTCTGCACGCCATGTCTTCTCAAAGTGTTAGCAAGCCGGCAGGTCATTTCTAAAAGCTCCCTGTGTCAAATAATGTAATGAGGAAGAGCTGAGGTTATAAAAGACTTATAATAAGTTAAAAAAAACTGATTTTCAGATAACGTCCCAAATTCTGGGTCAATTTGTCATTTAGATAACGTCCCAAATTCTGGGCTGCTTTGCTTTACCAAATTCAGCCCAGTTTTTGGGATATTCTGCTCAGCTGACAGCCGAGTTTCTAAGTCATGCATGCTCAGTTTACCATAAAAAAAGTACACAAGAAGTGGATCGTGAATTCATTTAAGAGTAACCCTTCGTACATGAATCAAAGTTAATGTATTTTTTTTACTCGCCCCAGAAAACATTTTTTTATGAAGAAGCAGAAATAAAATGTAAATGTTAAAAAAATGTATTTATTTATTACAATGAATAAACTACATTGCACTGAAATAGATACATGCAAATCATTATCCTTTATTAAAGGCTAATATTAAAACAAATATTTGAGAAGGAACATGGTATTCCAAAAAAAGGACATCTCATTTTCTTATGTAATGTCCATCAATATAATGTAGCGTTTCGGGTTGTTTTTGGGACAGAAATGAGACTGCAACCGTGAGTAGATGAAGGCTAAAGCCATTTATTTTTTACAATAATTAAATAATCACAAAATAAAATCATAAAGTGAGGGAAAGGGAACTGGGAGTTGAAAATGAAAATAAATGATTTTTTTATACCCTACCATTCCCGGTCTTTTCCCTGCACTCCATTATATGCCCTTGTTTCCCCCCCCCTCCGTTTTTTAACGCCAAACCTGCACTCCAGTTCCCCACCACACACATCCACACACAACACGCAACCCCTGCACGCATACACCACCATGCAACCTCCACACGCACACACCACCATGCAACCCCTGCACACACACACCACCATGCAACCCCTGCACGCACACACCACCATGCAACCCCTGCAAGCACACACCACCATGCAACCCCTGCACACACACACCACCATGCAACCCCTACACGCACACACCACCATGCAACCCCTGCACGCACGCACCACCATGCAACCCCTGCATGCACACACCACCACGCAACCCCTGCACGCACACACCACCATGCAACCCCTGCACGCACACACCACCATGCAACCCCTGCACACACACACCACCACGCAACTCTTGCACATACGCACCACCATGTAACCCCTGCACGCACACACCACCATGCAACCCCTGCACGCACACACCACCATGCAACCCCTGCACGCACACACTACCACGCAACCCCTGCACGCACGCACCACCATGCAACCCCTGCACGCACACACACGCTCTACACTATCCTGATTTTCTCTCCCCCCCCCCAGGATCGCTACAATATAGTCATGCCTAGAGGTTTATCAGACCTCAAAATGAATAGAATGGCGGAGTTTATAAAAATAAAAATATTTTATTAACCTATCACACACAAAAATAAAAATACAATAAAGGTCTATATCAGCTCTTTCACTTATGAGTTTTAAGAGACCAGTGCCCTTTAACAACTTAATATAAATACTACTGTATTGTATTGATAAAATATTCCTTATCTATTCCTGATCGCTTAAACTGTAGGCTATAAATAATGTTCATACATTGGGACTATGCAAATATAATGGCTACAATCCAATTCAGGCACTTATAATCTGGTTTACCTAAATTTCCTCCTGCAGTTCAATTTGCTAAGCAATTCCTCACTTCTACCACCTCAACTGCTGTGTCAGTGTGCTGCACAGAATAGCTGCTGTGTGTAAAGAGCTTTGGTATCCTATGGGATGAAAGGTGTTATATAAATCCAAAGTATTATCTTTCATTTAAATCAGGGGTGTCAAACTCCAGTCCTCGAGGGCCGCAGGGTCTTCTGGTTTTCATTCCAACTTTAGCTGTCAATTAACATAATTGATCTAATTATTTGTTGAATTTGACTTATTTAATATTTTTCAAGGTCTTTTACAGTTGATAGTTTTAAAAATGCACTTGATTCAAGGTACACTACCTATGAAACATTTTGAGGCCTGAAGAGAAGTGTTAAATGTGTCCAGTTAATTAAATAACTAGACCAATTAAGTAATTGAGAGCTCGGGTGGAACAAAAGCCAGAAGACATTGCGGCCCTCCAGGAACTGAGTTTGACACCCCTGATTTAAATGAAGAGCTTTTTAAAACTAGGGGTACGGTAATTTTGGGATAAAGGGTAATCTGTCTGGTATGATTAAGGGGGTTCTAAACCACCCAGTGTCTTGAAATGTGATATGCTGACAGCATAAGCAGCTCTCTAATTCCATTGCTCATCAGTGCCCACTTTGGAACGGTGGTAGTGGGCACAGCAAGATTTTTGTTGTTTTTTATTTATTTTATTTTTATTTAGCACGTTATCTCAAACTCAGCTGTGGGTAAACACAAAATGCAAGACAGGTTGTTTATAATTGGGCGTGCTACTCTCTACCTGCCTTTAAAGCTGTAATTAACATTGTTAAACCATCTGAATTTCTTAATTAATTACATCACGAATACCTGACGATGATGAAACAAGCTGAAACATGTTTCTAGCTATACATTCCTTGAACAAAACTGATCGCTTTACACTCACTGTAAGGAACATGCAGTCACCACACTACACTTGTTACATAAAATACATACATTCTGCCTGGAGAAGCACATAACAAATGCAGAATTAGCAAGAAACAATAGGGGGGATTCATTAGGTGTTTGGATTAACATCCGAAGAATCCGACCCTTCCTCACCAATTATGCTACCCAGCTCCTGGTCCAGGCCCTGGTACTCTCCCGCTTAGACTACTGCAACTCCCTCCTGGCTGGCCTCCCTGCATCCGCCACCCGTCCGCTCCAGCTCATCCAGAACTCTGCTGCCCGCCTGGTGTTCTCTCTGCCTCGCTTCGCCCACGCTACTACACTACTCCGCTCGCTCCACTGGCTCCCGATCACCGCTCGCATCCAGTTCAAGACTCTTGTACTAGCCTACAGATGCCTTGACCAGACTGCACCCAGCTACCTCCAGACCCTCATCTCTCCCTACACCCCCACTCGACCTCTCCGCTCCGCCTGCACTAGAAGACAGGCTCTACCTCCTCTACGCTCCCGTGCCTCCAGAGCCCGCTCCTTCTCCACCCTCGCTCCGCAGTGGTGGAATGACCTTCCTACAGATGTCAGGACTTCCCAGTCCCTGACCACATTCCGGCGCCTCCTTAAGACTCACCTCTTCAGACAGCACCTGTAGAACTCCTCTGTTTTTCCCCTGGGACACTTCTCACTCTTCCTTAAATGCGCTTTACTTGCTCTTATCTGCCCCCTATTTTTACTGCATTTAATCCTGTACTTCAGAGTACTGTAATCTGCCAAGTGTTTAATCTGTAGTATTTTGTATTTAATCATATCCTGATGTAACTATCAGTGACACTGTTATCTGCTGTATTATTGAATTGTATTTTGTCACACTTGTACTTGCTTGAACCAAAGTCATTGTATTTATCTTGCTCTTAATTGTATTATTACTTGTACTGTGATACTTGAAATGTATTTGCTTACGATTGTAAGTCGCCCTGGATAAGGGCGTCTGCTAAGAAATAAATAATAATAATAATAATAATAATAATAATAATAATAATAATAATAATAATAATAATAATAAAAAGGGTGCAATATAAATCTGGTGATATGGAGCAATCGTGGAGGGCCGCTGTCCATCCTGGTTTTTGCTCCAATTGTACCCTAAATTACTTAATTGAACCAATTAAGTGCTTATTGGCACTTAATTTGTTAAATTAAGTAATTTAGGGTAAAGTTGGAACAAAAACCAGGAGGAACACCAGCTCTCCAGGACCAGGATTGGAGACCCCTGATCTAGACAGTTATTAAGTGGAACAGGTTGATACATTTAACCTGTGGCATTCTATCAATATCAGGAATGCATATGGATTGTTAGAAGTATCAACTACAACAAAGTATCAATCTAGGCATTAAGTAGGTCACACAGATTGATACAATTAACTTGTGTCATTCTATCACTTTTACATTTAACCCTTTTATGGCCAGTGTAAATGTTTCCAAATGGGACGGACTATACAGTAAATGCATAGTCCAACTTTTTAAACAGTATCTATAGCCTACCGTTTAAACTATCAGGAATACATAAGGAAAATGTTGACTAATACAATACAATAAGATTTATTTGAAGTTGTTGGAGGGTACTGGTCTCGCAAACCCAGAAGGTCTGATAAACCTGATACGGATGACTATATATGGACATTTCATTTTTGGAACACCATTTTCCTTCTCAAAAATGTGTTTTAATATTAGCCTTTAATAAAGGAAAACGATTGCTTTGGTGTGTGCATGCAGGGGTTGCATGGTGGTGTGTGTGTGCAGGGGTTGCATGGTGGTGTGTGTGTGCATGCAGGGGTTGCATGGTGGTGTGTGCGTGCAGGGGTTGCATGGTGGTGTGTGCGTGCAGGGGTTGCATGGTGGTGTGTGTGTGCAGGGGTTGCATGGTGGTGTGTGCGTGCAGGGGTTGCATGGTGGTGTGTGAGTGTGCAGGGGTTGCATGGTGGTGTGTGCGTGCAGGGGTTGCATGGTGGTGTGTGAGTGTGCAGGGGTTGCATGGTGGTGTGTGCTTGCAGGGGTTGCATGGTGGTGTGTGCTTGCAGGGGTTGCATGGTGGTGTGTGCGTGCAGGGTTTGCATGGTGGTGTGTGCGTGCAGGGGTTGCATGGTGGTGTGTGAGTGTGCAGGGGTTGCATGGTGGTGTGTGCGTGCAGGGGTTGCATGGTTAAAAAGTCAAACAAACTTTAGCAAAAACCATTATTAAGGGGGCTCCCGAGTGGCGCATCTAGTAAAGGCGCTTCACGTGAGTGCAGGATGCGCTCTATAGCCTGCAAGTCGTGAGTTCGAATCCAAGCTATCCTTTGCCGATCGAGGACGGGAGCTTCCAAGGGGCGGCGCACAATTGGCCGAGCGTCGCCCGGGGGGAGGGAGGGTTAGGTCGGTCAGGGTGTTCTCAGCTCACCGCGCACCAGCGACCCCTGTAGTCTGGCCGGGTGCCTGCGGGCTTGCCTGAAAGCTGCCCGAGAGCTGCGTTGTCCTCTGACGCTGTAGCTCTTGGGTGGCTGCATGGTGAGTTTGCAGTGTGAAAAAAAGCGGTCGGCTTGATGGCACACGCTTTGGAGGACAGCGTGTGTTCATCTTCGCCCCTCCCGAGTCAGTGCAGGGGTGGTAGCGGTGAGCCGACTGTAATAAAATAATTGGCCATTCCAAATTGAGAGAAAATACTAAAAAAAATAACTGGCAACGACTAAATTAAAAAAAAAAAAAAAAAGCATTATTAAGGTCAGGAATATTGTTAGCGGTTCTAACAGGCCTTGGCACTGAAATGCTGCATTATTTTTAGTGTGCTCAATCAGAGAATGGGGAAACAGTGCTTTTGGCTTTGTGTCAAATCACCTGAGAATGCTTTTGACATAAAACGTTCAGTTTCATGTGTGTCTCCTGCTCTGAAATGTAATTTCCTGTTTTGAAAATATTGTTTGAATATGCTTTGTGGAATCTGAATTTTAGACACTAAAATAGGCATAAAGACACCAAGGACCAAAGGTATCATCTCTCTTTTCACTGATATGATATATCTCAGAGATGCCCAGCAAAGGGTTGTGGGGCACAATCCCCTGCACCACTGAATACTGAAAATCCAGAACAAAAATAGTGCCAATTAATCACTAATCCTAAAAAGAAGGGCGACCATAAATCTCCACTGCTTGAGTTTAACAGCACACAGGATATGAATGTCACCCAGAGGAGAAACATGGCATACCTGTATGTTATCTTGACCTCCGTGCCAGGCTCGTCTTTCTCCCAGATCAATGCAGCTCTGTCAGGTGTCTTGTGGACATGCTGGTCTAAGCAGTTCACTGTCAACAAAAAAAGGTTTAGTTATTATAGCCTACTATAACCTAAATCAGCGAATTACATTACAAGATGCAGACCATACATAGGCTTATTAACTTATTGCAGCAAACAAATCATGTAATATGTTTAGTATGGCCTTGATTGTCAAAGATATAAAATCAAGTAAGAAACAACTTAAGACAACTTTCAAACCCTTCAATTAAATGCCTGAGTTTGTTTGTGTTTTATCACCGTTTTTGACAACGTTAATTTACATACAATTGCATTTATGTGATAACCTCATACTAAAGAAAACCAGCCAATTTATGGGAACTTACTGTTAGTATCGCATCGTTTAGGACT
Source organism: Acipenser ruthenus (assembly GCF_902713425.1). Taxonomy (NCBI): domain Eukaryota; kingdom Metazoa; phylum Chordata; class Actinopteri; order Acipenseriformes; family Acipenseridae; genus Acipenser; species Acipenser ruthenus. The sequence goes on from NC_081194.1 coordinate 14,694,139, forward strand.
TGAGTCCTCCTGAGTGACATTAATTTACAATTTACTGTAATGGTCACTGACTCCATTACCTCCCACAACAGTTTTTAAAGAGAATCAGCGTCACTGGGTATTCAGTCAATAGATCTCGACCTTTGATTTTAACATTATTTTATTAAAGTAAAGGTATTTTGTATTTATGGATTTAGATCCCGATAATAAACAATCGATCAATCGGTGAGTAAAACATAATATATAAATAAGTCATTGGTTAATGTAAAATAAACATAGCCATGGGAAATTGATCAGAGATGTGATGGGTATATAAAACCTCAGTAAATGCACATTTCAAACCCTACAGAGGAAGTAGAGTTAGATTATATTGGTATTAACAGTTTTCGTATATTTATAATTATCTGTGCATTTGCCAGGATTTACCATAGTTTACCATCTAGTTTTACGTTTTACTACACTTTGCTATGCGTTGCCAACGGTAAAGTTCTTAAAGGGTGATGTTCAGTAATATCCGCAATGTACATCTGTTCTTAGCGAATTTAAGCTTACTTACCCGACACGTTTAGCTGCCCTCCACAAAACCATTGTATCTTGCCTTGTCTGAAGTCACAGTCTTTTACCTGATCGAATGGTTTGCTCCACAACAACCTTTGCTTTGCAAGAACCCCCCAGAAAGTTTCTGGGTCTTGTATTGAAAGTTCATAAAGTTCTTTGTAGGATCTCAGACCATAGGGAAAACTGACTTCAGACATTAAGGAGTTTACGTTGTTGCCAGATACACTGCTATAAGTATTTCTTGTGTATGAAAAGCTTTTATGCAAAGCAATAACCCCTGTTCTGCATTTTGCTCTGAAAATATAGTGCTTGCAAATTAGCTGCAACGCACTGCTGCCCATATTTGACGCTGCCATATTTTAGTCTGTACGTATTCCTCAAAAACCTGTTCAGGTTGCACAAGTAATGGGTGTGGCAGATGTCTGTTTTACGTGCCAGTCACGAGCAAGAGTCAGATAGCCTACGAATGTATTGTAGCTGGATTAAAAACATTTTAAAAAGTTATTTACCATATACAACGTTTAATCGGTTCACGTTTTCAACGTGTCTTGTTTATTTTCAATGAGAATGTGCTGATTAAAAAAGCAGTTAAATGTTATTGTAAAGGTAAACATGCTCATTTTACATATTAATTTCTATTTAATTAAAAAAAAAAAATAACCTACATTTGTAGGCTATTGAATCCTGAGTTTAAAATAATGTAAGCTATTATTGTTTTGACTGCATACATACAAAGCACGTGTATACAAAGTAAAAAAAAAATCACATTCATTCACTGGTACTAGAAATACATTTTTAATAAATAATATGGCCGTAATTTATAGTCTAGACTCCTCCGATCTGTAATTTGTACAATTCAATCACAACGAGCCTAGCCGCCATTTTTTACTGGCTTAATGCATGTATCGTATAGCAACCAGTAGCCTGACACACAAAGAGCATTCACAATTCTGGATATACTGCACTGTAATGCTGTACAGTAAAAAACAGTACATGATTAATTTATCACTGTGGCGATAGGGTTAAACTGAGTTCTTAAAAAATACATATAAATATTTTTAAAATAGCGATCTACTGGTAATTTTCCAGTTTCAGTTGACCAGCGGCTTGGTATAATACTTCAATCTATTTAATTGGCATGCATGACGTGCTTCTCTGGAGGAATTTCCTTTGTGTACATGACGCACTGTGGCGTGCTGATTGGGGATAGACTGTTGTAAACATAAACATAATGTTCCTTAAAAACTAGTATAAAAAGAAGTTCTTGTGCTGTACAGTATGCAGCTCAAAATAAGGGTATGGCCTAGGACTGGTCGGACACAATCATATTGTGTTTGTTGTTTAAAACTATTGACTTAAAAAATTTAAATTGAGGAAAGTCACAAAATAATATTTTGTAGACATAAAGAAAACAGAAAATAGAAGAGACAGAGAAAACAAATAGAATGAAACAAGCAAGAAACTGCACTTAACTTTGTGTGCCCATCTCAATAGGATACAATCTGGCTGATTTTCCTCTTTGGGCGTATTTTCCATATTATCCCATTATTGTTAACTAGACAGCTGGAGGAAATATGGAATTGTTCCCTATCATGTCGGCATCGCTAATTGGCACTGACCAGCTTGCTAATTCTGAGATTATCATTCTGCCAGTGTTGTTTTTTTTTCTTGCTGCTCTTGCAATGGTAGCCATGAGGACTGGGCCACATCTATATTATTATCTGAAGAAAGGCTTTATCTATACGACCATCTGTATACAGCTTTGCTGACAGTGAAGACCATGCTGAAGTCGTTGTCCTTCAAGTCACCATCCTTACTTGAAGTATAGCAATAGCAATTTAAGACTCCTAGCTGTAACAATCTTACAAGCCGGTTGATTCTAGGCTTCAAACTCAAGGAGTTTTCACAAATGAGACGAGCCACTGAATTGAAAACAGTTAACAGCTTTCTGGATTCCTTTATGTGTTGTGACACTGTGTAATTCTTTTTTTTTTTACGTATTTATTATATTTTTTCATCCTCCTCTGTGGTCTGGATTCGAACTGCTGACCTTCGGCACGAAAGGCAGACGCACTACAGTTTCGCTAAAGGAGAATCCCCCTAGCGGGGTTTGTAGTCATGTCTTTTATGCACACATACAATGTGCCTATTCGGCCAGTAGGGGTCATTCATTACAACTGGGTTATCCCAGCTCTGTGACGCTGGGTTATCCCAGCTCTGTTAGGCTTTATAGTAGTGCTACACTGTAGAATCCATCCCACTTGAGTAATGTTTGGGTATTCTTGTATTCTCAGTGAAGCGTCACAAAACTAGAATTTAAAACGCAAGTCACTGATACAGTGTTGTTGTTTTTTAAAGAACACATTGAATGAGAAAATGAATTTGTGTTGCCTTTTTTACTTTGTACTGTGGAAGGCTACTTCAAATTACAACAGCAACAACATGGCATTACATTGCATTACTTTCTCATTGGCTTAGACACTTGCATTTATTAGGTACAAAAGATCAGTAGAAATGTCATGAGGAGTAAAACATTCCTGTAAAATGTAATTTTAGTATGAGCAGTTCAAATTTGAACCTTTCAACTCTGCCAATCATCCTGGTATATTATTTTTATTCATTTAGTTGATCATTATTATTATTATTATTATTTTATTTTTTTTTAACTTTTGTTTTGCTGAATTGTGGAGTATTTTGTTGCTCTTAAAAGCTAGGTGGTTTGGGGGTGATTTGGGCCATTCTCATGTCCATTCCACCTTTAGGTGCCCTACAACTAATTTCACCACTGAGCTACCTTGTAAATAACATAAATGGAGAAAGGAAATAAACACAATCATTAATACAATATGTATATTGTATTATATACTGTAATCAACACTTATGCGTCACCTAGTGGATGAATTAAATATTTGTAACCGTGGTGCTGTGTGTATTGTAGACTGCCAGTTTCTAACACAGCGGGGACGAGGAAGAATGACAGTGGTGCTGCCATAAAGATATTTGATATAGTTGTGAGTGGATGTCATATGATATATAATAATAACAAAGGATATAACAACAATCCTTACTCCCTTTTGTCTCGTTATTATTGCAAATGTAATAATACCTCTGTTATCAATCTGACCATCAGGAAATCCAATGTAGGTAATTGTTTTATTACTAAGAATTACTATAGTATCTATAGTATAGTATCTGCAAATTATGTAGCTCAGTGAAACAAAGCAATTTTGAAACAGTGAACAGAGGATGCAGATACTGCTGCACAGTGGGTTCATTGGAGAATGCCCCAGGTACCGCGGTACCTTGAAGCAAATCATGGTATATCGCGGTTATCGTGCCAGTGTAAAACCAATACTTTCTTTTTCCAGCAGTGCACCAGAGGAATCCAATGGACTGCATACCATTGTTCATTAACAAAATGATTTCTGCTTTAGATTTGTTTAATATCCCCTCTCTCTCATTTTTAACATGAATGTGTCGATTGACAATTAAACTACAAAAGCAAAACCAAAAAAATCTATATTAAAAAAAGCCCCTTCTGCTCCTACAATTTAATTGTAAATGTTGTTCATGAGATTCTTAATTTTTTTTAAGGTGAGAAAATTCTTATATGAAAAAAGGGGACGGGGGAATCAATAAATACCGCTGTATGTGATCTATCTGAAAAACAAAGTTTTCTTTTGGTCAGCAATTGTTGCAACGTGATAACAACTCTAAATAAAATCAAATCTGTAATGAGGCTATCAGGTCTCTCGTCACTTTCTATTTTGTATCATATCCCAGGTTGTTTAGAAAGCTGAAACCTTTTTTCAGGATCATGAGACAACATACATTGGGGTCCACACTGAAACTTGATTACTGTAATCAGTAATCAATCAGTGTGTTACAGATATTAGGAGCCCACCTGAGCGTTATACTCATGTTGCATGCTGCAAAAACTAGAGGATCAAGTGGGACCCTATGAAATGAATTAGTAAAATAAACTGATTACTTCAAAAGTATGGCAGAATACATGGTCTTCTTTAGATAGATAGACAGATAGATATATAGATAGATAGATAGATATTGATTGCATCAGACCAAGGTCTTCTATTACTCATATTCAGGTGACTTTTATCATTGTATTTATTTCAGGTTGACTTCAAAGCTAGAAAAATAACACAGTTTTACAAATTTTAGATTTTCCACCCACCACATTTAACCCTATATGTAGAAGTTGAATACTTGTGCTTTTCCACTTTTTTCTATAACTTTTTGGTGAGAAACACTGCCATCTTCAGTCTATTAATTGTATTACACACTGAACTAACATTTAGAACTGCCACTTTTTGCACGACATGCAGAAGTACTTTGAAGCTGGGTTTTCTTCTCCTTGGCAAGAGGGATAATCAATATCTACACCATTACAATGCATTCCTTTTTTATTATGAACAGGTCTCACCACAAGGTTTATTCTATGAGTTCAATATAAAACCAAACTTTTCTAAATAGAAGGGGTTCTGCAATTGTATCCTTCCCATCCAATTCAGAAGAGTGGTTTCACTGCATCAGGTGAGTTTTACAGGGGCTGATGTAAGGATACGTGCAAAGTGATTTGCACTGCAAAACACCCATATTGCTGCCAAAAACCATGTTTAGCTGGTGTAAAGTAGGACTTTACTGTCACAAAAAATGTGGCGTATGTAAAGAATGGTTTTCACCTGCCATTCTGCACCCTCTATCAAATTAGCACTTTGCCATCATTATTCAATTTAAATCATATTGAAATGTATTCAGAAGAAAAGACCATTGAATTGGGCAGGGATCTGCAATACTAAGCGGGTGCCAACATTATAATGAGATGTAAGGATTTTGCCTTGCACTTGGGCAATTGCTGACCATCCAAAAATGTTGTCCCTCCTCTGACAAAGTGCAAACAATTGTAGAAGTGAGTAATTAAGAGCTCTATAAAAGCACACACCTGCAGAGACCTGTCATTGGCTTCAGGATGGCTGCTGTGGTACACTTCCTGATGCGGCGACACTTGGCTCTTGTTGAGGACAGGCAGGAAAACCTTTGGATGAGAAGGGCAAGACAGAGCAGACCCAGCATATACAAACCCAGGGTCCCTTTGTTTGGGATAGCTTGTCCTCTCCACTTGCCTCTCCAGCGGTGTCAGCTGTGATGTGGATGACGGCCCTCCTCCTGTTCCTGCTGCATGCCTGTGCTGTGTTGCGAGTTTCGCTTTAGTTCGCGCTGCAGGTCCTGCTGCCTTTTCATCACCTGGTTGACTGTCCTCCTGGTAACACCGACAGCATTGACTTTCTCCACTATAGAGGACCATATGGCCTCTTTGGTAACATAACTGATGTTGGCTGATGCTTTTCCAAATAACTCGATTTCATGCTGTGAGACCTCAGCCGTAAGGACTCTCAGCTCCTCCTCGGAAAACTTTTATTTTATTTTCTTTGAGCCAAGAGGACTTTGCTGCCCTTTCTCTGACATATTTTTTTGTTTTGTTTGATTTTCGTGCTCCACAAATCTCATACAGCGCCTACTGCTCTCTGTAGACCCCACTACAGTCCGGACTCGCCTCACCTCTGGGCTGTAAGGGCGGCCGCTAAATACCCTGATGCACAGGCAGCGCTCATTGCGACCCTCATTATTATGATTGCAGCTCATTATTTGAGAGCATGTTGATTAATTTGCATTGCTCTTAAGCTTGGCCATAGTGCAAAATAATTGCCTGGCCGCTCGACAATTTGGATAATGTCATTTAGAGAAGTGTCTAAGTAGCTTCAGGTGAAGTGTATCTTAAATTTAAGATACACTTCATCAGAAAGCAGTAATGAAAAATCTATTTTTTAACCAAATACATTTTTCATTGAAAAACATCAAAACACAAGTTGTACTTATGTCATTTATGTCATTTGATACATTGCATTTAAACTTAGCTTTTGCTGTTAACAAAATTTGAGTAAATTATCATAACTGTGTATCATAACGTAACCTGTACTCAAATTAGGACAATGGCACTACAAAAAGAAATATGTTGAAATGTTTAAAAGTGTTTAACTGCATGGGGGCTGTGAGTCGCACTTTTGCACATTCTTAATAAGGTTCCACATAAAATACATTAACACAAAATGTTTTTTAATTAATATTTGTAATGCATAATGATGCAAATTTTTTGTCACAAACAAAATTACCCAGTAAAACTTTCGACATCAATATAGCTAAAGTGCTTATATAAATACCAATAGACCAACACGTATGGTCTATATAGCTTAAAGGTATTTCTACTTTGAGTCCAAAAAAGTAGGCAGTTATATATATATATATATATATATATATATATATATATATATATATATATATATATATATATATATATATATATATGGCTTTTTTTACTAGTGTGCATAAGGACATTCAAAAATATACAAAACCATTGCATAATAATACATCTATAGAAGCATTATTTCTTTGTCACTGTTTATGTTCCATTCATTCTAGCCTAGTAGAAAAATATTGCAATGGGTGTTTCTTATAAACGCATATAAAGAAAGCTAAAGCTTTGTAAGAACTGCATTATTATACAACACGTGAAAAACTTTCAAGAGAGGTATGGTTTGAATGTAACGTTGTATATGGACGTTGAAGTTACACATTTCTTGATGTTCTGTATTAAAAAGATGTACATTTTCTCCCAAATACTGTTTAAATACAAATTGATCCAAAAACCCTGTCACTGACATTTTAAATTAATATACATACAATTATAATTTATTTATAATTATTATTTTTTTTAGAATATATTTTTAAAGGCTCGTATGATTCGGCTGCTTATTGCCGTGCTGTATTCACAAGATTGCTGTTCTTTTTCACACCATAATGTTACTCACAGTCACAGTGTCCGTTAAAACTGCATTATCTACTATATGCATTTAGCTTTCGCTGTCTGATTCGTTTTGTGACTTCATGTCAGACGGTTTCAAAGTGCTTTTGTTGTCCTGTTTTGCAGTGCTGGAAAGGTCAATTGCCGTATCCTCTGACTCGTCCATTGTATTTGCATTATTTTCCCACTGGATGTCGCTGTCTTTTACTTTCGTTTCTTCTAAACCAGATTTGGAATTACTTCCTTCTGACACTTTACTGGGCTTCTTTGCTGGATCTAAAGACTTTTTGTGCATACCTAACAAAAAAAATAATAAGATTTTAGGTCGCAAATGTATTTGTATTGGCTACCGGTAAACTTTAAATTAGGCAAGCAATTTGTTATTGTTGGAGTTGTTGTTGATGATGATGATGATGATGATGATGATGATGATGATGTTTTGTAGATTTGCATAAATTGCTTAGGCAATATTAATTATCACTAAAAGCTAAATGATTTAAAATAACAATTCAAATAACCATTGCACGCATAATGCAGTGAGTTACGGCAACATTTTAAAACAAAAATGGAAGTATTCTCTCACCTAGCAGCCAGGGGGCGCAAGATCCCATCATTCCAGTTTTCGCTGAGTTGATTATTGATTCTGGAAGCGGTATGGAGTGCCTCACCATTGCTCCATACAACCCGTATTCAGCCATCACGCTGCTTCTACCCCAGCATTTCTCGCGCTTCCTCCATTTTGCTCTCCGGTTCTGAAACCACACCTAGAAAAGAAGTCACCATAACATTAGACATATTTTACAAGAACCATGTTCCGCATGGCTGACACAATTACTACATTAGTTTACAATATTTTGCAAATTACAAAAGCCATGTTAAGTTTTGGGGTTTTTTTTCAAACTTGCAGGAATTAGGCGTGTGTTTTTAAAACTAGTGCGTTTTGTGTCATCTAATTAATCTTGGAATAGGCCTACATTATTATTTTTCTTAAAGCCACAAACACAGAAATCAATAATAATTAATCAAAAAGAATACATATGTTTGAACAATCATACCCTGTATTCGTCTGAATACAGGTTATGGTTGTTGCCAAACTCAACCGCACGTTTAAGTTAAATTCCACGTCTCCTGATGTTATTACCTGTATTCTGTCTTCAGGCAATTCCGTTTTCATGGCTAACATTTCTCTTGCATAGACGTCGGGGTAGTGAGCTTCGTGGAAAGCCTTCTCCAACTCTTCCAGTTGATGAGCAGTAAATACTGTCCTGAAAATCAGAGGGAACACGTTGAGAGAAAAGAGTAGGCTGCCAGAAATGCATTGAAACAATATGCACATTCACAGTACAAATCAAGTGTTTAAAATCCAAACATCAATCTTAAACAACAAATTATAAACTCTTTACACTGTTAAGCTTATTTTGAAAACATTTGTGTTTTTCTGTGCGTCACGTCTAAAACAATAAACATTAAAATGTGTTGTATATAGGCTAATTCCTAAACATTCAGTTTTACAGCACAGCTTATTTTTTTCATCTGTTCGCTTGTGTACTCATTCATTAGTATCTTCAACAAATATATACTTCTGTTCCTTAACATTTTAGAAAAAAATGCCAAATGTATGTGTGTTGCTAATTAAATATGTACAGGTAACATAGCACGCGAGAGGTCTTGCTATCCCAAATGACGTAATAAAAAAAATAAAAAAAAATAATTAAAAAAAAAAAAGCATAAGCATAAGGTCTGGTCAACAAGTGTCATGTCTAATATTTGTGTTTAATTAGGTATTCCATAATGACTTGTTTTTAACTGACTGCTAAACTATCCCATTAAAAAAACACCAGAAATATTTTTAAAGAAACTGAAATACCTGTGTCTCCTCTTTTTCCTTTTATTTTGGGAGTTTGCTGGGTTTTTTAAGTCGTTCACGTCGCCAGAAAAACTGTCATCGTCTAAAGGATTAAAAAAAGACATTTTTATGTTGCCATTTAATGTTGTAGTACTGATCTTTAAGATGACTATTAATCTGTGGTTTATAACAGAAGAAAGATACAATTAAAAAGATTACTTCAATGTTGTCAACGTGGCACGTGCAAGTTGTTAATTTTATAGGTGCATGGTAGGCTAGGGCATTTATATGAAAGTTTCCACATATAACTGTATATGTTACAGTGTTAAAATACATGTTACGCTAAAAAAAATGTATCATTACAATAAATGCACATAGAATATAACTATCGGTATATTGAATATGGTGTTTTGAAGCGTGTACTCTTTGAATAAAATTAATGGTTGCTGATTCTTTTAAAAAAAAAAACTAGGCTACAATTGCGCCATGTTTATGGTACACAACAATTCTAAAAAAAAAAATGAAACGTGTAGATTTTATTGTAGCTTTTCTCCATACTAGTATTTTAATACTAGAAATTGTATATGGATTCTTACTACAAAAGTACTAAGAAAAATAACTATAAAATAAGATTATATCTGCACAAAAGGAAAGGAACGCGTTTTGTTTCAGCACCATTCAAAACGAATAGCACTCAATGGACAGCTCCCAGGATAAATGCGGCAAAGTGCACGTTTCACATAGAATTCTCAAAAACGGGTAGTTTTCAACTTTCATTTTAAGTTACTATTGGGCAATATAAAACGAAAATGTTTCACTATACATTTCTGAAATAAAACATTCTTCTCAAACTTTCATTTTGAAACATAGCAATGTAGGCATATATTATTATTATGTAGGCTTATTTGGTTAAGAAAATGCAACTATAAATGATTAATGTGTACGTATTTAAATGTCTGCTGTCAAACGCAACCAAAAACAATGCAAAAAAAGATCAAGAGCAATAAAAAAAATAAAAAGTACCAGAGTAGTTTTCCTTGTGTTGCTCCACATTCTGCATAATCTGTCTTTCTGCCCTAGTTTGAAGAACAGGGATGTGACTCGGAAGGAAGCAGGGTGCTCCTGAGGTTTGCTGGACTGCCAAACTGCACAGGAACCCCAGACCGAGGGGCAAGGACCCCTCTGAAAACGCAAACCCCCCCATCCGGGCGCCGTGACCCTCTACATTAGAACCGACTCCAGAACCAGCGGATGGTTGCAATTCGGTCTCCAAACCAAGGAGATCAGTGATGGCGAAGCCTTTAGATCTAAAACCAGATGCGTTCAGTCTGACTGATTTGTCGTTTCCAATGCTGGGGGCTAAGGCTTCTCCCTTTGGCTTTCCATCAGAGGCCTCCTCTCTTCCAGTCATGGTTCTCATCTATCTCTTAACTTTCCCTTTCTTGACCCGAAGATCACAGCGATGGAAATAGAGCGGGTATTGGGAGAACAATTTATCGTGTTCCCAATCCACAAGTATAAATCCCGGGTCCAATCAGCTCAAAGGGGCGATCTGTCCCCGCTAAAGAGGCGTTTCTCTTTTTTCAATCCAAAAGGATTAATTGCCTTCAATTTTTACTCTAAATCCGATAAGGATTTTTTTTTTCTCAATTGGTCATAAGTCTTCTTCCTCTTGATGACAAATTTCACTTACCCCTACATCTGTTTGAGACATATTACCATCAAAACACTGACACAAAGTTTGGAATTGCTATTGTATGGGACACCTATAGACAAAGTATATGAATTACATTTTATATACTAACCAGGCCTACTACAGTATACACAGTTACACTAAATAATTGTGATTTATTAGTACATTTATAGTACCTCTACTATTAACATTATTTTTCTTCCTTTAAACGTGCATATTTAATTTATAGTATCCTGTAAAAATACAGGTTACACTTGGTTTATGAGTGAGAATATATGTAACTCTGCACACTAAATATGTACCTTTTAATACTTTTTGTTGTTGCTGTTTTTGTATGAATGCATGTTCAATCATACAAAAACTAACCAGGGGGTCGTTTCCCAAAAGCTACTTCAACCAAACCAACGTCTTAAGACCAAAGACCGCAGTGTTTCCCGAACAGCATCGTAACTCCAGTAGCTCTTGAACTTATACTTGTGTTCACGAGTGCTCTGAGGTAATCGCGAAATGTTCGTGGAGGAAATTACGCTTTAAAAATATAGGCTAATATAAAATTATTTTTCTTCTCTCTCTCTCTCTCTCTCTCTCTCTCTCTCTCTCTCTCTCTCTCTCTCTCTCTCTCTCTCTCTCTCTCTATATATATATATATATATATATATATATATATATATATATATATATATATTTCAATACAGTACATTTAATAGCATATATCACTGCTTTAATAGTTGTGGATCGAACTTTGTGCAATCGACATGCATTTAAATTGAATGAATCAAAAATAATTGATTAGTATATTTTAAAGATAATTTCAAATACTCGTATTCAATCGTTTAGACCACTTATATGTGTTTCAAACATGCCTACGCCCTTAAGTACAAATCAGACACCACCATACGATGCACTTCAAGATAGTTAGTTTCACGTGGGGTTTTGGGAAACGAACGTGAAGATCGATCGAAAGCAGCTGCAGTGAATCGTAAGAGTCATCTTCAAACACCAAGAGCTACAGTTCTCGAGAAACGAGCCCCAGACCGGCAGCGTGATGTACATGTGCTATATAGTGTACAATTAAACTCTACACTCATTAAACCTTAAAGTTGTCAGGTTATTAGATTAATCATGGAACGCGTTAAGGATTTAATAAACGACTCTGTAAAACTCGTTTTCTGGTGACATACATTTTGACATGCAGATGCAGATTAACCAACAGAAGGCTGGTAAATCAGTGGCGTAGCAGAATATTTGTAGTCTTCAGACTTGCCCATGGCATCCCCAGAAAATACTTGAACCTTCTCTTTTGTATAGGAACACATAACATATGTAATATGCGTCAGTGAGCTTTCGTTTTTGTGGTGAGAGAGAGTAGGCCTAAAACCCATAGCCAGTATATTAAACAGTTAATTTCACTGCAGTACAGTTTATCGTGCTTGTTTACGATTTGCCTTTTCTTTTCGTTTTCAGGTGGCGATTCCAAGTCAAAACTCGACTAATAAAAATAAAAAGAAAAACTTTGAGAACATCTTCTGTTTACCAAATACATTGTGCTGCTTACCAGTCACTCAGTCCTCATTAGGCCATGTAGCTGTTTTGTAATTGTTTTCATATCTTTTGTGTATAGCTGTGCTGTTAAGAATATATAGGCTATACATATGTACGTTCTTTTTTTATTATTATTTCAAAACATTCTTGCAAAGATTGGATCAAGTTTATGCTAGACCAATATTTGCACCTGTACAACAATTACCAGCCTCGTTTGTTTATGCAAACAATTTACAAACAGCTTATACCGACTGCTTCGGTGTAGATCTCTTTTCGATTTTGACTCTTTCTGCTAAACATGTAGATTAATCAAGGGCCTTCTGATAAAGATAATTACAAGGAGAGCGCGCATTAACTTTACATTATTAAAGAAGAACCCCAATCTCTCTCTGCAAGCTGTTCCCGGGATTAACAAAATAATATCTTTCATTTAGGATAATTGTAATTTGAATTGCAGGGGTATTTATGGTTTGTTATTAATGTTTCCAGCTTATGTTATGTCACAAAGGAGTGGAGTTTAGAGCCAGGTATAATTATGTGGTATTTGTTATTATGGGGCGCTGCATAACATAAATGTTGTGACAGTTTAACATTTTCAATAACCTAATTAATATCGCGAGATGGATAATTAATTATTTAATAATCAAATGATTCAAATGATATATTTGAGGAATACAGATTTTTTTCTCTCTCTCTAATAATAGTACTTGGAATTACGTTTTATCAAACTCTAACTCTAAAACTCTTTAACATACCTATAAGAATATATAAAATATATAGGGGTGAAGTTACCAATTCCACGAATCAGACACCAACTTTTACTAAAAAAAAAGGAGCTGGAACCGCACAAAACCCAGCGTTAGTATGATGAAAACAACAGAAGACAAAAAGCATGTATTTTATAATGTATTAATTCAAGCATCTCACAGATATTTACGTGTTTACAAGCATAAGCATACAAGCCCTTTTTGGTATTGTTATATTTTAGAATAATAATAGATAGAACTTAAAAAGATGAATAACAAATGCCGATAGATCTTTTTATGTATTTATTATTATTATTATTATTATTATTATTATTATTATTATTATTATTATTATTATTATTATAGACCTGTTTATTTGTTTGTTTGTTTTTTTAGATGCAAGTGGGCTGTTTAAGAGCAACTTCAAAGATGATCTTAGTTTTGAAGGATACCCGAAGTATGAGACGTTAAATCTCAGTACCACAGACTATGCGTGTCCAACCTACTTAGCTGATTGAAATTCTGTTTCGAAGATTTAGAAGATAGCAGAATTAACATTTCCAAGCACTAAGAAACTGTGGGGACATATTTTCAGAAGTGTTTACTGCAGTGTAAGGTTTGCTTATTACTAACCTAATACGATTTTCTGAAAACTGAAATGTTAATGGATTATCATTCATGTTCATGGATTGCCAGGTTTTTTCCACCAAATATTTATTTATTTATTTTTAATGTGCCATTTTAATGTCCCTCGGAGCTCCTGCACTGCCACAGCACAGCCACCTGGACTTTCCCTATTGGAGCACCTGCACTTCCCCACCACCTTAACCCGTGTGTGACTGTGATTATTGTTTATTATTTGAATCCCTCTTCTCTTATTGGGGTACTGCAATCCCACAGTCTTTGGTCCTTCAATACTATTGCTGGTAGCGGGGATAACTCTTTTAGAAACGTCCCTTTAAATGATTCATAGTTTCAAAAGAAAATATGAAGACAAGATTTTGTTATTGTAAGAAAATTATTTATTATTCTGAGTTCTGCCGTTCTTGGTTTTACCCAGCCCCCTTTTTTTGTGGACCCGGCTTAACAAACCTACGGACCTAACGATAATGGGGGAGTTTCCATGCACAGAGAACAGGTACAGAAGAGAATATCACCTGGAGATCCATGGTTGTCAGGTGTCATCTTCTTTGAGCGAAACTCTAAAGCACAGTGTTAAGTTCATGTAATAAAGCTGTGATTTGTAAATGCATCCTGCCTGGTTGAATAATAATGTGTTTTACTGCTCTTGCCCAAATTGTTTTTCAAATGTCAATAGGTGGGGTGGCATATCGTTAGTGAATAATCTGTGTTTAATTTGTAAAGAAAGAGGTGCTTTGGCGCAAGCAATGACAATAATACGTATTCTTAAGAAGCGCACATTTAAAACCATAACAAGTTTATTTAAGACTATTATACAAACTAGTGTTAGATTTTATAATCACGTATTCTACATCATATACAAACTAGTAGTATGTGCAGAAAAACAAATTAAAAGCAACCGCAGAACAAAAAAAAAAAAAAAAAATTAATATGCCACATAGGCACTTAACCCGTAGGGCAGAGGGGACAGTGCCACCCACTCTTGGACACACACACACACACACACACACACACACACACACACACACACACACACACACATATATAACTATGTCCAGTATTGATCTGTGTATATGCACTATAATTCTATGTTTTGTTATGGTTTGGCATCTAAACAGTTTAAACATGAAATAAAAAGTGGAAAGGCATTCAGATGACTCCAAAAGGCCGCCATTGATTAAAAAAAACGATACACCCTACACAAACATTGGTTTGACCCATGGTCCGCACTGTAATAATATCTAGCTATATCTAACATTATATCAGCGCTGCGAATGCAACAGAACTGCAATGTGTGGAAATTGCATACAAAATAAATAAATCTATTTAGGCTAGATAGTTGTTAACTTGGTTTGTTTTTATTCTCTCTTAATTAAATTCTATTAATTGAAAAAAGGCAAGAGAGAACCAGACTGTTATTATTGTATTTATATATTTTTTGAATGGGGGAAGTTAGCAGGGTAATGTTCCTGAGTGGGGGTAGGGGTACAGGCAGGCATGAACGCCTTTAAGTTCAACACCAGCCCTAAATAAAATGTTGTTCCTGTTGTTAAGCAGTAGGAGTAATCGGAAGCAGTGGTATTTAAAAATAACAGAAGACAGTTTTGGCTTTAGTGAAGTAGGCTACAATATATTTTTTTCTTTAAAAACGTGTTTATTTAAATTCATTTTCAGCTTTCATATTGAAGCTTGTTGTGTCGGCTACCACTCATTCAATCAAACAAGTAGTGTAAGAAGTTGCTTTTATCGTTCAAGACGTTTTTCAAATCAAGTAAGCTTATTTGTGTATAAAAATGACAATAGAGTCGCAGACCGTCTTTTGCAGCCAGTGTCATCTTCGGCCCTGTCCACACTATGCCTTTAAACGGGCTGAAAAGTGCTAAATACAGTTCCCTTTCAAGTCGAAAATAACCATCAAGGTATGGGATATTGCCGTCAGGCAGTAGCGATTGGCTGAGCTTTATAGCAAAGCTGCCGATAGGCCTCCGCGCAAGCTGCCGTGTAAGCCCGCCCCCCTGGGAGCTTACTACACGCAGCGTGCGGAGACTCTCTTCCTCTTTTGCTCTTCAGACCGTGAAGGCTTCCAGAGCAACCTCGCGGCTTGATGGTTATTTTCTCTTTCAGGGAACCGGGGCTGCATCCGCAACCTATCGTTCCCTTTCAAGTCGAAAATAACCATCAAGGTATGGGAACAGTGTACCCAAGCCGTCGCGAGGGAGGATTCTCGGCAGTAGGACAGACTTACGTCATAACGCAATTGCGTAGGCAGTACATCTACGCATATGCGGAGCTGCGCCTCAGCGTCTATGCTCACAATGACACCTGTCCTAAGGTGGAATAGTCAACACCATCTCATCAACCACTCTATATGTCCGCACCCTGAGACGTCATAGAGTGTAACACAGATGCTCCAAAGGACGGAGCAGAGGATTCCAGTACATTCAACCGGTAGAACCTCGTAAAAGTATGCGGTGTAACCCAACTGGCTGCAGTGCAAATGTCAGACACCGGCACCCCTCTAAAGAGGGCCCAGGATGTTGCCATACCCCTAGTGGAATGTGCCTTCAACTGCCCTGGTGGCGGAAGACCCATAGAAATATGCTAACTTAATAGCATCCACTATCCAATGGGAAAGGCGTTGCTTAGACAATGGCTGGCCCAAAGTCTTAGAACCATGGCATATGAACAGCTATTCTGTTTGCCTCACAGTCCTTGTGCGGTCAATATAACACCTCAATGCCCGCACAGGGCAGAGCATGTGTAACCGCTCTTCCTCTGGGGAAGAAAAAGGAGGAGGATGGAACGCCATCAACTCGACTGGTTGGTTCATATGAAACAGGGATATGACCTTGGGTAGAAAGGCCGGATTTGGACGCATGGAGACCTTAGAACCGTCTCCTGCGAAACGAGTACATGATGAATGCACCGAAAGCGCATGCAACTCGCTCACGTGTTTTGCTGATACCACAGACAGCAAAAACGCAGTTTTTATAGACACAACCTTCATATCCACGCTGTGGAGAGGCTCGAACGGTGCCTTGGTAGGGGCTTCTATCACCACATCAAGGCTCCATGACGGTAAACTGGTCGTCCTTGGAGGCCGCAAGCGTCTTGCGCCTTTCAGGAACTGAGATGCCAGAAAATGGCAACCAGGTGATAACCCGTCAATGCGTACATGGCAAGCCGAAATGGCGGCTAAATACACTTTAAGTGTAGAGGGAGATTTCCCCTCATCCAACAGCTTCTGCAGAAACTGTAATATCACTGCCATAGGGCAGGAGACCGGGTCATGGATCTCATCCAGACATCAACTCTGAAACAACTGCCACTTATACGCATACTGCGACCTAGTAGAGGGCGCTCTCGCACTCTGAATGGTCGATATAACCGCCGTCGAAAGCCCTAAGGCTGACAGGCACTCCCGCTCAGGGGCCAAGCCCATAACTGCATTCGGGTGCCATAGCTCTCCTTGAGCTTGGGAGAACAGGTTCGCTCGCAGAGGGAGCTCCCTCGGGCGACCGTGCAACAACTGCACCAGACTCGGGAACCATATTCTCCGAGGCCACCGAGGAGCGATCAGAATCACTGTCGCTTGCTCTACCCTGACCTTCTCCAAGAAGGCGGGGAGCATCGGAATCGGCGGAAATGCATACAGGAGCCCTGGAGGCCATTCGTGAGCCAGTGCATCGACTCCTAGGGGGCTGTCGAGGTCCTTCACTGAGAACCATAGGGGACAGTGCGTGGTCTCTCGCGAAGCGAAGAGATCGACTTGCGCTGTGCCGAACCATTCCCAGATGCGCTCTACCACCCGAGGGTGAAGACGCCATTCGCCTGCAAGAGGACCTCCTCTGGACAGGAGATCCGCTGCGTAATTGACTCTGCCTGGTAGGTGAACCGCACGCAGAGAGGCTAAATGCGGTTGTGCCCAAAGCAACATCCGTGTTACCATCCGGTGAAGACCGGGGGACCGCAAGCCGCCCTGGCGGTTGATATACGCCACTACCGTGGTGTTGTCTGACCGCACTAACACGTGCTTGCCTAGAAGCACTGTCAGCAGGTGTCATTGTGAGCATAGACGCTGAGGCGCAGCTCCGCATATGCGTAGATGTACTGCCTACGCAGTTGCGTTATGACGTAAGTCTGTCCTACTGCCGAGAATCCTCCCTCGCGACGGCTTGGGTACACTGTTCCCATACCTTGATGGTTATTTTCGACTTGAAAGGGAACGATAGGTTGCAGATGCAACCCCGGTTCCCTGAAAGAGAAAATAACCATCAAGCCGCAAGGTCGCTCTGGAAGCCTTCACGGTCTGAAGAGCAAAAGAGGAAGAGAGTCTCCGCACGCTGCGTGTAGTAAGCTCCCAGGGGGGCGGGCTTACACGGCAGCTTGCGCGGAGGCCTATCGGCAGCTTTGCTATAAAGCTCAGCCAATCGCTACTGCCTGACGGCAATATCCCATACCTTGATGGTTATTTTCTCTTTCAGGGAACCGGGGTTGCATCCGCAACCTATCGTTAGCGTCCACACTACGTTGCGTTTAATACCGTACTAGAGAACCGAACGAGACCACCTCAGGGTAGTCTCGAGTCTGGTTCTAAATTACATCTCATCGGATAGTGCGGTTTATCAGAAGTGTGACGCTGAAATAACGAACTACATTTTTTAGAATGATCCGATTTAAAGGACAAAAAGGCTAGATACATGATTTATTATTGTACAGGCATATAAATACCACTTTATTGATTTAAAAACCACCAGGCCACTAATCCGCAGATGGGCCTACACTGTTTTAACCAATAACAGCAGATTACAGGATGTCACAATCAGTACAACACCAAACCCAAACAAAGTGCATATTCCAAGTCAAAAAACATTTATACACAGCACTTCTAGAACCATCAAAATACCAATCATTTAATATGTAATAAATAGGTAACACGTGTCCTTGCTACACTCAAAACAGGCACCTGAAGGACTTGTTATCAGTGCACACTTCACACTATTCATTTTTATGCTTTAAAAAAAATCCGTCTGGACATCTCTGTTAAGCTAGTAGGGAAAATAACAAAAGCACAACGTTAAACTAGGCAACTGCAAAAACGAAATGCGAGTTAAAGGTAGGATCAGGGAAGAACAATTCACATTGTTTGAAATAAAATTAAGGGGGGCAGAATTAGGCTGAGGCAAGATATGAAGCTAAAAGCAAACATTGTTTTGTAATTAACAGCTTTTTCTGAGTTTAATTCTGAAACAGAATCAGCTCAATTTGTTTAAAGGGAAGTCATCTGATTAAAAATAAAACCCAAAAAACACCAAATACTTGTGTGTGTGCGTGCGTGCACATTTACTTTTTCCAAAAAGTGCTTTTTTCTAATAATACAAAATGGTAAGCACAGCATATGTTTGTTTTGGGTAAAAAAAAGTTGAAATATCATCCAATTTCATATTGTCATTTGTAACAGAAAACTAAAGCCTCTGAAAGCACACATGACTCATGTTTTAATTCTGATGATAGATTATAATTATTATTATTATTATTATTATTATAATTATACCAAGAAAGGATTAATCGATCACTGGAGATAAATAATGTACTTGTAGGTTTAGGGCTCATAGCTTGCATGGCTCATATCCTGATCCAGGATTGCATGGCGTCCGTTGGTTATTATTATTATTTGTATTATTATATGTTTTTTCCTCTGCATGTACATGCAGTTAGTTATATTTTAATAAAGAGGGTTTATATAGTAAGTTAAATGAATACAGTTGACCATGCATTTTCATTCGCTATACAGGGCTCAAATGTGCAGTTTTGAAAGAGGCACATGTTATAGCAAACAGATATTGTCATTATAAAACATGATACACGGTACTACACTAGGTCAGTCTGGAAGTGTTTTACTTCCTACAGTAGGTCATTTTAATTCAGCAGAGTCTTCAGGATCAAAATCTGTTATTTGCTAAAAGGCACATCAGTCAATTGAGTAAAAAGTAAGCTGGTTAATGGCAGGAAATAAGGGGTTGAAAGGGTGGGGACAAATGAAAAGAGAAGTGACCAAATTTTAATGTGGGTGTAGGTTTCTGCAATGCAAATATTTCTGTTTTAATAGTATCTTAATATAAGTCAACTTGCAAACTTGTATTTAAGTGTCATGTTTGTCAGTACAGATGGAAAGGTGTAATTCATAAGTCTTTACATTTCTTAATCTTTAATAAGCATATTGTTTAGACTTTACTCTTCACACCATTAGCCCAATTTTGACACATGCAAAGGCAAAAGCCAATTTTAAAAATAAGAATACAATCATTTTGAAAGAATGCATCTAACAAAAACTATTCGGGGCAACAATTAAACTGTTCCTACATGTTAGTTTTACATCATTACAATATTTCTTTGGATGTCAGAAAATGTGCCCAACATTTCCAGGTCCCGCCCAGGGTCCCAATACTGCATGGCAGTGAATATGCAAATGAGGAGCTCACAGGAAGCTCCTCAAAAATACTCTGTATGCTGTATTTGGTAGAGCAATGCATGCACAGATAGCCCTGGCTGACAAAAGAAGAGCTCAGGTGGGAAATGAAAATGAAACATCAAAGAATGAATGGCTTGGTGCAAATCCCTGGAGAAGTGTATGAAAAACTGTCCACAAGCGGCCAAGTAGATCTGTATGAATAGCCCCAATATGTAATGAAGAAAAGAAACAAAACAAAGGAATCATTATTATTACCATTGTATTATTTTAACTGGTAAGACACAAGTTATAGGTCATGAGAGTCGGATTCATGATTTCCATTACATGCGAGTAGGTGTTAAAACTTATTTTACTACAAACTAATGTGATCCATCTGCGTTTCCGGATGTAGATATCCTTCTGCCTGGTGTTGATGGCTGAAGTTTAATGCTGGCTCCAGGGATCAACCACAGTGTGGCTTCCCTAGCGCATCAGCATGACAATCTTCTGGACTGAGCTGAGTAGGGTACTTCTCTGGGGTCTTCAAGTGGGCACCTTCCATCCTTGGTCTTTCGTCAACTAGCCCACAACACTTTTAAGAGGGCTCAATAGTGATACTGGCATCCCAGCATCACCCCCCTCCGTCCCCCACTCAGCTGTCCAGCTTACTTAACTTCCTTTACATCAACATTTTTTTATTTTATTTCTACCGTGCTTGAGGTCCCCAACCAGAATATTTACGTCTCAACCAGAAACAGTTGCTGCTCCTCTCTGCTGCTTCAGGTAAGTTCTGTACAATGCATCGCAACTCTTGACCACTGAATCTGATGTCTCTGAGAAACCGGGTTGTGGAGTGTGCCACAAATCCTCAACAACCCACTTAATATTTCTCAGACTGTACATAAAAACACATTTCCTGATAAACATTACAGCCCATATTTGTTCCACCGTTATACCAAGATATGTATGAGACTTGTTGGGTTATTTCCAAATGTTTTTCATGCAAACATTAAGAAAAAAAGAGTGTGTGGAGTTGTTAGTTATTAAAGCATATTACATACAGAGCCTTATTATACAATAAAGTGATTGATTTTACAGTTGAAGTGAACGGTAATAACGTGGTTTCAATATGTGTTGATCGTGTATATTGTAGCTAGTATAACTAAAAAATGTTCATAGAGAAGCCATCAGGAAGTTATAAATCCCATTAAAATGAAAGGTAACCAAATTAAAAATGTTGGTTTAAAGATGCCATCATTGGGGATGTATTGGGAATATTCTAATAGGTAAGGCACAAGTGCTATCATTAACAGAAAAGGAATTGGGAACCTCTGGGAATGTATAGTTGTGCATGTGCCATCGTCATTCTTGTTAGGCAACAGTGTTTGGCACTAAGGTCATGAGGGCTACCTTCTCTTCACCCCAGCACTCCTGCTGTTGTGTCAGAATGAAACCTAATATGAGTCAAGACTGGGGTATTGTTGTTTTCAGTGCTCAATGGCTCATTAGGGCTGATTGATATGGCTGTAATGACTGTCTCAGCGAGAGGATGTCCGGAAAGTCTTGAACACAAGGCCCAGTTGGCTTGGATATATCCTGCAGTGAGCGACTATAAACCTGCTGAAAGATTGTCCGCTTCAATTAGCTCCACAATGCCTCTATTATTTTTCTGCAGCATGCTTGTCTGGTTGACTTAGCTTATTAGATTGTGATCGCTTGTCCAAAGTGTGCTAATTAAAAAGAAATCATCAAGTCAATTAGGGAAACTCTCATTAAGGAGTACAAAGTATCACAGGGAAAGTTGTGCAAGCCAGACTCTCAACCGCCTTGAGGAAATGTTTAAAACCACAAACTAATTACCCAATCAGAACAGGCCCTTTGTATGGGAAGTGGAGCTGTTTATTCAGTCACTCACATGAAAGGACTATTGTGAAGAGTGTTTACAGTAATCCAGACACTTCATGAATTTGTATTTTATAAACAGTGTTTCTGTGTCTATACAGTACATTACTAATTATAGTAAAAAACGTATAAGGACAATAATTTAATTTGCAAATTGCAATCCTGTATTGCTCTATCTGAATGGTTATTGATGTATAATACTACTGTAGCTAAAACCTGCAACTCATTAAAAAGGAATAAAGGTTTGAGGGTTTTATACATGTGACTTAAAGTTTGGCATAAGGGTCTGCTACATGTAGCATGCTACTCGCAGAATACATTCACAAAGCTGAATATCAAAACTTTATTTCATTCATAAAAAAACTTCGACAGAAGGTTCTTTAAATGATTCATGAGTTAAATCTTTGCAAACAGAACCCAGCTTTTGAATTCTGCATTTCCATTAGAATGCTTGACGTTCAGTACCATGCTACTGCAGCACTGCTGGCTTTGTGTGTATATAGTTCCTAAAAAACTATTCCATTCTGGAAAAAAACTCACAGATGTCTTAGCATACATGTATATTTAAGAATCCCTGAATGCCAACAGTGAGGACTCTCATTTAAATGTATGAGTGAAGTGCTGATAACAAAGGGACACGATGGACCTGTCTGACCTCTTGAAGATCAGCAGATGCCTTGTTTGACTACATGATTATCGTGCAATCTCGTGCTCCAGCTGTCGACTTCCAGCAGGTCAATACCGTATTTAAAGATCTTTAAAGAGTAGTCTTACTCTTTAAGAATGATTTAACAACTAAAATGGCCTGCCCCATTGACATGAGTCAAAAGTGAGGGCTGCTATTTTTTTCAAAAAATAGTGTCTTTGGATCTAAAAATGATTTTGGTTTTTAAGGGATTCGTTACAGTCAGCACCCGTTCATCCACCCGCCTGTTATTAATCAGTCAGTCATTTTTTATTTAAGTCATCACATCTTGTGACTTTTTAAAACTCAGAAGTTTAAAGCACTCTCCTGGCCTCAAATAGAGCCCTTGACTCATAGCTAATCACTAAGCATGTCTGGTACAACATAATGTAAACAATATAAAACAATCCCCCTGTAACGATCTCTGCCCGAAGTGAATGTAAGAAATACCACGTCTGTTTCACGTCTTACTGATGCATTTCTTATAGCCACTTGGGGCAGAGTATTGCCTACTCCTGCTGTTCCTCCCTGCATATGAACAGTGGACTGTCTTCTCCATTACTGTCAATCTAAAAATAAAATTCCATTTTCATTTCAGTAATAACTGTGATATTAGAGCATTTGTATGTTTTTTTCCTCCCATATGTTATGAAATGGTAAGTGTCCCAAGTACAAGAAATGTTGTTGAAGCTGACACCCTGGGATCCTTCAAGAAGCTGCTTGACGAGATTCTGGGATCAATAAGCTACTAACAACCAAACAAGCAAGATGGGCCGAATGGCCTCCTCTCGTTTGTAAACCTTCTTATGTTCTTAAATTGGAAAGTCATATTTATAGTGGATTTATGAGTTACTTGTGATAAATATCAATTTTTTCCCCCCAGCAATAAAAAAATCCAATATTCAGACATTTAAGTGTCATCCTGGTTGGAACCAAGCCTAAGCTCTGCTTAAAATCATTATGCTTAATAACACCGTGTAACAATTTTTTTTTTTTTTTTTTTGGTTCCTGGGTAGTAAGTGTTATTTTCTAATTGCTTATGCCTCAAAAGTATAGAAAATGGCTATTATTCCCCACAAACTTTGCTTTTGTGACCAGGACAGTGATATTTTGAAATTTACCTATTTTCCCAGAACATTCCAGATAGATTCAGTGCTGAGTAAACTTGGAGTAACTTCTAGAACTTTCTAGAACTTTCCAGTAATATAAATAGTAGTATAAATACAGGGGCCTTAAGCCCACCAGTTCAGTTTAGTTCCAGCTGCCTAAGTGAATACATATCTGCATTTTTTCTGAGATGGCATCAAGGTCATAGGAGACTTCAAAATGGTGGCATTCCTGATGGGTCTCCAAGGTGGTTTTACCAAGTTTCCCTGCTATCTTTGCCTTTGGGACAGCAGGGACACCAAGGCGCACTACCACAGGCGGGACTGGCCACAGCGGACCGAGTTCTCTGTGGGGAGGAACAACGTCAAGTGGGAGCCACTGGTGGAACCCCGGAATGTGCTGATGCCACCACTGCACATCAAATTGGGCCTTATGAAACAATTTGTCAGAGCTCTAGATAAGGAGTCGGCAGCCTTCAAGTACCTTCAAGACTTCTTCCCTAAGCTGTCTGAGGCAAAGGTCAAAGCCGGTGTCTTCGTCGGACCACAGATAAAGAAGATCCTGGAGTGCAATGAATTCCCCAAGAAGCTCACTAGTAAGGAGAAAGCGGCTTGGAACAGCTTTGTCACAGTGGTTCGGGGCTTCCTGGGCAATCACAAGGCCGAAAACTATGTGGAGCTGGTTGAGACTCTGGTGAAGAACTACGGCACAATGGGCTGTAGGATGTCCCTCAAAGTCCATATCCTTGATGCTCATCTTGATAAATTCAAGGAGAACATGGGAGCGTACTCGGAGGAGCAAGGCGAGCGCTTCCACCAGGATATACTGGACTTTGAACGCCGCTACCAAGGACAGTATAACGAGAACATGATGGGAGACTACATTTGGGGGCTGATTCGTGAAAGTGATTTACAGTATAATCGTAAATCTCAAAAAACTACTCACTTCTAAATTTTTGTAGTCATTTTTGTATTACTTTGGTATAAATACATGTTAATTTGGATTCATATGTTGTTTTTTTCTGACTTTATGTGAACGAAAAGACACAAATTTGCCCGTTTTCTCCTTGGAAATAGGTAAATTTCAAAATATCACTGTCCTGGTCACAAAAGCAAAGTTTGTGGGGAATAATAGCCATTTTCTATACTTTTGAGGCATAAGCAATTACTACCCAGGAACAAAAATTGTGTTACATAGTGTAATTGTTTATTCATGTTTTTTTTTTGTTTAGTCCAGGGATTTATTTTTCGTTCACATTGTATTCCTTGTTAAAATTTGTAATAATATCTGTCTCTACAGAAGGACTTACATGACATTTCAAGAGGGAAAATATCAGGATTAATGCTAAGCGCCGAGATATCTCTGGAAACAAATATTTCTTCATGTGATTACGGGACCTGAAACATGTTGCAATGTAGCCTCTTCATCACAGAGTCCTGCTACAGATGTCTTGGGTGAGCATTGGATGTTAAATGTCATCTCCGAAGCCACTTCCCATCTCTGTGGCACTGGCCATGCTCCTCGGTACAGTCTGTCTTCAATCTGTTCTTTTTGCTGAAACTAAAGCCTCCACTGTCACTTGTTGTACGAAACGCTCAGTCGAGGAGCCAAGCTGTACCCCATTTCCCAAGGCCACCCCTCATGCTGACAGGGCAGCATGTCTACAGAAGGACTAGGAATATTTTTTTTTCTCTTGAACCCATTATACGTCAATGTACACAAAGCTAATATTTGCCACACTGGGTTTAGTTCTGTTAATCTGTTTATTTTCTCCTCCAATGTACAGGTTGTTATGATCCTATGTAGTAGACAAACTGACTAGGCTGCTTCAGAGGTAATGCCTCAGAGCATCATCTTATGTAGTTGTGCTTGCATGCCCCAACTGTGGTGGCAGGATTAGAGCAAATGGGGCTAACGACAGATTGGAAAGAGGGAAAAGGGAAAAATAAGAAGAAAATCGGTTTAAAAAATATGAACATTAATTCTCATTTTGCCAATGATCCCCCCTGCCCCCCCCTTCTATTCAGAGCTGTACTGTAATAGTCAAGAGTGAGATTATAACTGTAGCGTTACCTCATTAATAAAATCACTTAAAACCGTTAATGGAAGAGGGATCCGAACAGAAAGGGAAACAATTAGTGTAACAGCGATGCAACCTCTAAGCTCAAAAAACCACGAAGTAAATTATACAACAGTAGTAACATTTTTATTTACATCGTATTGTCCGTTTTCTACTATGGAATATGTCGAACATATGAATAACACAAATATATTTCTTTATTTGCCAACCCAAACAAAACATGTGAGTCATACGCTATATGCCCAACGTTTCGATATGTTGTACATATCTTTCTCAAGGGAGCATGTGTTTGAATCAAAACACTGGAGGTATTTATAGGGTTTTTTTGTTTTGTTTTGTTTTGTTTTTAATTTGGAATCACTAATTATTTTTACTGTTTTCTCCACCGCTTCTTTTCACTCTGCGGTCCCGCTACAGCATCGTTGGACCACGCAGCTCTGGCGCAGGCGCCCGGTCAGTCTACAGGGGTCGCTGGTGCGCGGTGAGCCGAGGAACACCCTGGCCGACCTAGGCCCTCCCCCCACTGGCGGCGCTCGGCCAATTGTGCGCCTCCCCCTGGGAGCTCCCGTCCACGGTCAGCAGTGGAATAGCCTGGACTCGAACCGGCGACCTCCAGGCTATAGAGTGCATCCTGCACTCCACGCGTTTTTACTATTACTTTTTATATGGCCTGTTGGCTACATTTTAATAATGTATTTATAAATTAAGCCATCAGATGTACCAAAAGGTTGGGGACAAAAATCCTGCCTTCATGTATTTATCAGCTCAAACTGGTGGTAGCCTGCTAGACATGAGATATCAAACTTTTTTTCCTAACTCAAATTTTGCTACACTTGTATTTATACTTCCAAATAGGAGAGTTTTGTCATTTTTAGCATTAGTTCTATCGCAATTGATATTTGTTACACATATGAAATGGAACCCTATATAACATTATAGCCGTGTGTGCTGTTGAACACAGCTGTGAAGCCCGGTGGGGGTTCTAACATTTCTAAGCCAGGTAGCCAAAAAATAACTTTTTTATTAACAGAAGTTTCTATTTCAAAACAGTTTTTTCCAGGGACTCCCGTGTGGCGCATCCAGTAAAAGCACTCGCTAGAATGCAGGATGCGCTCTATAGCCTGGATGTCGCCAGTTCGAGTCCAGACTATTCCACAGCCAACCGTGGACGGGAGCTTCCAGGGGGCGGCGCTCAATTGGCCGAGCGTCGCCCGGGGGGAGGGAGGGTTAGGTCGGCCAGGGTGTCTTCGGCTCACTGCGCACCAGCGACCCCTTTAGTCTGGCCGGGCGCCTGCGGGCTTGCCTGTAAGCTGCCCAGAGCTGCGTTGTCATCACTCTAAAGACAGCTCCCCATCTTCCACACATTGTTATTTATAGATACTTTATTAACACTTTTTAGAACATTAGTAAGTATTGTTTTGTATGTATAATGTATTATAGAGCAAATTATGAAACAAACAACATTTACAAATGCTTTACAAATATTTAATACAAATGAGATAGTATTTTTAATAATGTCACATTTGATCAAATATAATATGGACCCCACAACCCCACACTAAACATGCTCTTGATATAAACTAAGCCACAACAGCTAATTAAAATATTGGAATAATACTTGTATTATATGATTGTCATATGGTTATTTCCCCTATTACATAAATTGACTGCTTAATAAAATGTAATTGAGCTTCAATAAATGGGTGATTGCCTATCAATTAAATACTTATTTATGCCACTCTAAATAAAGAGATTCTGGAACTAAATCATAACTATTCTGGAACTATGCACTAATAATAAAATAACAAATACACAAAGACTCCTCCCTATCAACTATTCTGCAGGATAGATACATGCATCATTTGACATATGACAGCATTAAAATAAATACAATTTCTGCTTTTACTGTTAACAAGGATAAGCTAAACCTAAATTATGGTTTTAAGTGTGATTTTGTGTTATCCGTAGCAGACAACTAAAGCTACATTTGCAATGATCCAGTTGCATCTGATTGCTTTTACCACCACTTAATTTTCCTGCTTATCTCATTGTAGACTTAAGTCCAGGTTATCTTGGATTTATCTCTCATGGAAAAGCATTAGGATAACCACTGCTTTGAATGAGTTAATCTAGTGGCATTTTAATAAGTATTGTACTAGATTCATTTAAAAACAGTCATTTGGCTTAGGGACAAGTGCTCTGCGTCAATATATCAGCTACATTTATTTGCGTAATACATTAAGTGATTTGTTTTTTTTCATTACAGATTTTTTTTTTGTTAGCTTATTTATATTAAGTGGAAAAAAAACCCACTAAAATGAACAATCTATCACCAAATAAAGAGACACCACAGGGATATTACAAGATTAATCATTCAGAGTCACAGTCATGTATCCTTAACTAGGTCACTCAAAGGGTAATATGGACCAAGTAAAAACTCAAATAATGTCTTTAACTGTGCATCAATTGGTGTTTCAATCCCATGCCCCATAGTGCTTTCCAGACAAATAAAACACTCCACAATTATCAACACATTCCTTGGAACCTAATGCAGAGCTGTCATAATTGATATTTATCCATGCAGCGAGCAAATTCAAAACGCTGCGTTTACTGTGTTTTGAATCAGCTTTGCCTTCAATTCGGCCCTGATCTGATTGAAACAGACTTACCAACAAAATCTTTTTAGTTATTATGTTGATATTTAAAGGTCACATAACTATGACTGGCTTTATAAAACGTAATCTAAGTTGGCAAGATTGATTGTTTGTGCGAAATATATATACACACAGTAAGAATCCAATGTTTCTGTGATAAAACAAAAGTTTTGTCTGACGTTATTTGATTTTTATTGATTGCCCTGTGCCGTAGTTTGACCTTTAAAAATGACTTTGCGACGCAATAGGATTCATGACTCCTGAGCATCCCTTGCCCTGTCAATCAATTCAAATGGTAAGAAATCTAATCCTAGTAAATGTATTGCTTATACTGGTATTATAAATTGTTTTTCATTTCTCTCAGTACAGTATATCACGAGTTTACTTAAATCCCAGCTTTCACTTCATCAGAAACACTAAATAATACAATTGTAAACATAACAATGAACTAAGCTAAATCAATGTAACAAATAAATAACCACTTAATAAAAACTATGCAAAGTATTATATTTTTCTATGCTTGTATTCAGGTTAGTGATGCACTATCTTGGCACTGGTATGTCTATACCTAAATTAAATAGCTGAATTAGTTGAATTATGGGCTGGATTTTCCAGGTGTCTTATTGTTAAAAACACCCCTTTATTTATGTTATATATGTTTAAGAGGCATGCAGCATCCAAATAAATTTAATTTAACAGTAAAAGGAAAATATGTAATTGCATCATTTTTTTACCTTACAAAATTAAATAATCCTTGTTTTAGCATTACATCACAGGGCTCTAATGTCCTTAATCAAACTCTACATTTGCTTAGCAGTTTTATACTGTAGTTTGGAACATTGCAATTCACTCACATTCTGATGTTAGATTTGAATCAATGCAAGATAGTGGTTGAACAGTGTATCGTATGTCTGAGTTTGTGAATGCTACTTTTTGGTGACTGTTTCCCTTGCAGTGTCTGCTTCAAACTGACTTTCCCATTTAGAAATGAGACAATAGCTGTCCTGAAGTGGATTAAAGGCAGTTATAGTCAGGCATGTACTGGATAAAGTATTAAATCTAATCCACTAGCATGCCCTGCTGCAAAGATAAGCCACGTTAATGAAGGCACCCTGTACAATTTTGCTCTGTAAATTGTGTTTAGTTTCAGGTGTTGTTCATTTTGATTTCTGGCCACTTAAATGATCCCTGTCAAATTTAACACATCTGTTCCATGCTCAAAGATTTTGAGTGATTGATCTAATAAAGGAAAGCAGGATAGAATCTACATCATGTGATCTGGGGAGAAAATGTATATAGGTCATGTTATTTCAGAAGTATTATTAGGACATAATTTGCAGGACTTAAAGGGATAAACTAGGTATAAGTATATTACAATAATAATAAATAAAAGACCCAAATTTCATCAGCTAAGACTGAACTGTTCTGTAGATTAATAAAAAGACATGTACATCTGGAACCATGTGTTGTGCAGCAGCCAGGTTAGGGTAGGCACCACTGCTTCAGCTGCCCCCTGGTGCTTTGATACCTCGGTGCCCACGGTGCGCACGGTGCTTAGTGTCCTTGGTGCGCATAGCACCTCGGTGCATATGGTACCTAGTGCACGTGCTGCTCGGTGTACTCGTTGCACACAGCGCTCGGTGCCCTCTCTGCACATAGCACCTCGGTGCATACGGTACACAGTGCACATGCTGCTCAGTGCACTCGGTGTGCACAGTGCTTAGTGCACTCATTGTGCAAGGCGCTCGGTATGCATAGCGCCTCGGTGCATACGGTAGCCTGGTGCACACGGTGCTCGGTGCGCATAGCGCCCCAGTGTGTACAATACCTGGTGCACACGGTGCTCGGTGCACTCAGTGCGCAAATGTTTCAGATGCAGGCATTGGCACACCACAGTCCTTCCCACTTTTCCTGAATTTTATGGAAGAGGTGCGCTCCTCTTGGGATCGACCAGCGTCAGCACCGAGTGTGTTGAAGCAAGCCGTTCGGAAGGTGCGGAAAAGCTGGGCCTGGCAAGATTTTCCCCGGTTGACTCCACCATCGCGGCCTTGGTTAAGGCTCCGCCGGTGGAGGGATTGCCTAAGGATCCGATGTGCCCGAACCCTCAATGCAGAGTTACGGAGACACATCTGAAGACGGCTTACACAGCGGAGGCGTAGGTGACTGACTGTGTAGTTGGATGGCGTGCTCACAGAGGCAGTGGCCACTGAGCTTCGCCTCCTTTCAAGCACGCTGCTCCAGATCTCCGGTCTTCAAGGGCAAGCCCTAGGCCGGACCCTGGCAAGCGTGGTGGTGGCTCGCAGACAGCTGTGGCTGTCACAGGCCAGGGTGCATTGTTGGATGTGCTGATATCCCTGGGACATACCTTCGGGCCGGCTGTGGAGGAGATCTTACAGCGCTCTCACCGAGAGCGCAAAGCATCTCGGCAAGTGGCTGCGCTGCTTCCTCCCCGTGCTCCAGCGCAGGGTAGGTCGAGCTGATGGCAGACCCCCCAGTCGTACACCTTCACAAGGACAGTCCCGGTGCCCACGGTTCCGCATGGTGACCTGAAGCATCGCCTACAGGCCACAGCGGCGGCAAGCAACCAAGCCCCTCTGCAGGGCAAAGGGAACACAGGGTGTGGTGCATCCGCGTAACAGCGTTCCAGGAGGCAATTCCAGGGCCGTCGCCCTAAGCAGCCGCCTCAGCGTGTTCCGCCCCAACCTCAGCAGGCCCAGCAGGGGCCCTGAAGACTTGCGGCCTCAGACCCATTCCTTCTCCGCACACCAGCTGAAATACTGGTGTGCTTGCATTTCGAACACCTGGGTGCTCGCTACTGTGCACAACGGTTACAAGCTGCAGTTCCGTTTGGGACCTCCCCCTTCCGAGGAGTCACACGCACATCTGTGACGGAGCCTCTTCAGGTATCGGTACTCCAGAAAGAAGTGGCCACTTTGCTGTGCAAGCGAGCCATTTGTCTCGTAGACCCCACCTCCTGCAGAGAGGGGTTCTATTCGAGATATTTTCTGGTACCCAAGAAAGACGGTAGCTTTCGCCCCATCCTAGACCTGAGATTCCTCAACAAGTTCTTGATGGAGAGGAGGTTCCAAATGTTGACTCACCGTCACATTTTCCAGTCAGTCCGGCCGGGCGATTGATTTACCACCGTGGACTTACTGGACGCGTATTTTCACGTTCCCATACGTCCACAGCACAGGAAGTACCTCCGCTTCACCTTTCAGGGAAGTGTTTACGAGTTCTCCGTGCTGCCGTTCGGCCTCTCCTTAGCTCCTTGTATGTTCCCAAAGTGCATGCACGCTATCCTGGCCCCCTTGCGGTTGCAGGGGATCAGAGTACTAAACTATCTCAATGACTGCCTGATTCTCAGTCGTGAGAGGGAGCAGTGGCCCACACGGCGATTGTGACGCAGCATCTGGCAAGGCTGGACCTCACCATCAACGATGCGAAGAGTCAGCTTATACCAGTGCATTACACGACATGCAGTGCAGGTCACTCCTTTACACGTTCCTGCCAGTACCGTTGCTCCCGGCCTTCTTGGAGAAGGTTTGGTTAGAGAAAGCGACAGTTCTCCTAGTGGCCCCTCGGTGGCCCAGGAGAATCTGGTTCTCGACCCTATGCCAGTTCATACAAGGCCAGCGCTGGGAGAGCGCTAAGGCAGACTCCACTAGGTCAGAATTGGTGTCTGACTAGAAGTCATGACCCAGTTTCTTGCCCCATGCCAGTTATCTTGCAGTTGAAGCATCTGTCTATGAAGACATCTTTCCTCTTAGCTATCACCTCTGCAAAATGGGTCAGTGAGCTACAGGCACTGTCTGTGCTTTGGGACGATGGCAGCAGGGTGTCACTGCATACAAACCCTGCTTTCCTCCCCAATGTGATCACAGCCTTCCACATGAATCAGTCTGTGGAACTGGAGTCTTTCCATCCACCTCCATTTTCTTCGGAGGAGGATAGGAGATTGAACTTCCTCTCCCCGGTGCGGGCATTGAGGTGTTACATGGATAGGGCAAGAGCTCTGTGTCATTCTGACCAGCTGTTTGTCTGTCACGGTATACGGACCCTAGGACAGCCCCTCTCAAAGCAGCAACTGTCGTACTGAAATATCTCATATTGTCCAGGTATAGAAGAATCATAAGATGATTTTTGGTCACTATAGCATGACAGTGAAGTGATCACATCTCAATCAAGCAAAGAAAACAGCTATTACCTTGGCTTATCTTTTTTTCCAGAAACCAAGAGCTATAGTTTAGGAAATGGTAACCCCAAAACATTTGCTTTCTCAATGTAACCAAAGTGACTTTCACTCCTTTTTTAGAGAAACATGAAAATTTGATGACCTTTGGTTCAAGTAAATTCCTTCCTCAGTTGCATCGTTTTTGGATTATATATATATATATATATATATATATATATATATATATATATATATATATATTGATTGATTGACATCACTAAAGTCATGCAAGATGTAATCTGCAAACTGCCACTTAACAAATTAATTGCTCCAGACAATATGCACTACAGGTTGCCAATACATGAGGCTGCAGCCTTTTGTGTGGCGGCTGTTAATGGGCATCTGTAATGGCTGGTAGGTGTACAATAGGCCTACTCATCTGTGCTACTATTTGGGAAGAAGCTGTACCGCCCACTGAAAAAGGCTGCCACAGTTTGGACTGCCTGCTCCCAGCTGCTTGGTCCTGTCATTGATAATAGATAGACCTTATGTATAAGACAAAACAGTTTGGCCTACTTGGTCTTTGTAGCCTAGTTAGAGACACATACTAACAGCATATGGTCCTTTCAGGCATCTATTGCGTTTGACAACATGTTGCTCTCCTGTTGAATATAAATTCTAATTGAATATCCTAAACATCACCAGTTCCCTATGTTCGAATTCCCTAGACACCTCAATCTGGGTCACTGATTCGCTAATATATTGTTTTTGAATGCATGTGTGAGTGTGTGTGTGTTGCGTGTGTGTGAAGCAGACCAAGAAAACAGATTGGCCTATATTTCAAGCCTAATGATTGTTAATTGAGGTAATGAATAGGAAGCTTGAGGGGTTGAATGCCGTAGCTTGGTAAAATGTAACAAAACTATTAATTACTGGAAGGAGAGGTGAAGTGCTTCTGACACGAGTCAGCAAGAGACAGACCAGCTGGTGCCATATTGTCAAAAGGGACAATTTAAATGTAATTGGCTCCTGTGTCTTTCTTTAAAAAATAACGAAATAAAAAAAGGAAAGGTTACGCTTTGCAATCACCAAAGGGCCTTGCTGGAGGAAGCTGTCCCTTTTGTGTTTGACCACTTTGTAAACTGTTTGGTAAACATAGATGGTGCTGTGCTTCCAAACACGCAACTGTTGTTTATTTGTATGGCCTGTTTTCCAATTTAAAAATTATTGTTTTACCTTTTCAATTTATGTTATATATTGTATACATTTTTTTAAATAATTGGTTTATTCATATACCAGTGCAGTGCATACAAATATATTTGTAAAATGGAATTAGTGTATACAGCAATGTAAGAAACTGTCAATATCTTTACTGCCAACAAGTATGGGAACAAATGGTTGGAGTATTTTTTGGAACAATTCGCAGTCACCATTGCAAAAACCAGAAGATATCTGATACTGATGAAAATTATCTAATTAAAGAAAAGTGAAATACAAGATGAACTGTTGTTGTGCTTTAGGCAAGAAATTAACCATAATAGTAAATAAACATTTTAAATAGATTTTTAATTTTTTTAATTTTTATTTTTTTGTTTATTGTTAGGACATAATGGATAACACATTGTTTGAAATAATGTACTTTTTGTTCAGACAGCATACCATAAATACATTGCAGAAATATAATTGGAGCTACAGATAACAAGTCAGGCGGCAATGGGTGACGTAATAGTTGTGTGTAGCGTTTCCAGCCCGGGGAACCAGATGATTTTTCAGCCCCGCCAGCACGGGTTTGGCATAGGGTTTGGGGTTAACGGAAGTTTACAAAAAAAAAAAAAAAAACCCTCATACTCACGTGCACAGCGACCACTTGTGTACTTCCGTGCATTTATTCATTCAGCATGAAGATTTAAGCAGGAGTGCACTTATTGTACTGTTATTTATGTTATTGAAGCGTCAGGCTACTTGTTAACTAAACTTGCAATTGAACTGGTTACTGGACTTATTAGTACTTGGCAGATTTTTTTTTTTTTTTTATCTTTTATGTTAAGTTATATTTGTTAATTTAAGTGTTTATCTTTCATTTAAATGACCTTGTATAAATGATCAATACATACAGTAACTATGTGCATGAATAAATAATAATAATAATACAGTATAAATTAGTTCGTTTTAAATTTCAGCTCAAATAAAATTGTCGACACAAAGAAAAGACGTTAGCCTACTATTTAACTTTTTTAGTATTAACTTGTTGAATTCGGATTTTGTTTTTATTAGCGATTTGGGTTTTAGTATGTGAATCAAATAAGGGGATTAAAACATAAAAGCAAACATTTCAAGAGTTCAGTGATCTAATAGATTTTACGTTTTTAAAATAACAGTGTGACAGGACGAGGCGTGCACCTGCAAGGGAAGGTGACACACGCACCGTGCTGCAAGTACCTTCAAGACTTCTTCCCTAAGCTGTCTGAGGCAAATGTCAAAGCCGGTGTCTTCGTCGGACCACAGATAAAGAAGATCCTGGAGTGCAATGAATTCCCCAAGAAGCTCACTCGTAAGGAGAAAGCGGCTTGGAACAGCTTTGTCGCAGTGGTTCGGGGCTTCCTGGGCAATCACAAGGCCAAAAACTATGTGGAGCTGGTTGAGACTCTGGTGAAGAATTACGGCACAATGGGCTGTAGGATGTCCCTCAAAGTCCATATCCTTGATGCTCATCTTGATAAATTCAAGGAGAACATGGGAGCGTACTCGGAGGAGCAAGGCGAGCGCTTCCACCAGGATATACTGGACTTTGAACGCCGCTACCAAGGACAGTATAACGAGAACATGATGGGAGACTACATTTGGGGGCTGATTCGTGAAAGTGATTTACAGTATAATCGTAAATCTCGAAAAACTACTCACTTCTAAATCTTTTGTAGTCATTTTTGTATTACTTTAGTATAAATACATGTTAATTTGGATTCATATGTTGTTTTTTTCTGACTTTATGTGAACGAAAAGACACAAATTCACCTGTTTTCTCATTGGAAATAGGTAAATTTCAAAATATCACTGTCCTGGTCACAAAAGCAAAGTTTGTGGGGAATAATAGCCATTTTCTATACTTTTGAGGCATAAGCAATTAGGAAATAACACTTACTACCCAGGAACAAAAATTGTGTTACATAGTGTTATTATTATTATTATTTAAGTTAGTTTTGTTTCCCCATTGCCCAGATGCCTATATCAAGCCCGGGGACCCCGGGTTTGGTGAACTTTAAATCCTGAAAACCCGGGCCTGGAATTTTATCCTGGGTTTGCAAACCCTAGTTGTGTGTGTGGTGGGAGGTTAGGGTTTTATCAGTGCAATCGGAATCTGGAAATCTTCAGAACTGGTGACATTTCTATCATCATTAAATAATAATAGAAACATTGTACTTGTACACCCAAAAGAACATATTAAAGCCATAACTTAATAAAGAGTTTGGTGATGCGCTTGGTCTTTATCATGTCACCAGAAACCTTTGGCATGTTTTGGTAGCTCTACATGCACATTATTCCTCAGATTATTAAGTTATAACAGAAACTTTACTAGAGTCCCATTGTTTGTACCCCATCAGGAATTACACACTTTATGTTTAGTTTTAGTGCTTTTGTTCATTATAATACATGCTGACACTGTGTCCTAATTTCTTTTTGGAAGTCGGCCATCTTGGAGGGGGCGCACATCTATCCATACGCGGAACGACCACAATGTGATCAGCTGCGGTCCAGGCAGCGATTGGATAAGCCTTGGCGCCAGGCTGATCAAGGGGAGGAGTTCTGGTAGCTACAAAGGGGACACAGCTGGGTGAATACGACCCCTTACATTTGAATGACTAACAAGCCGGAATGCTGTGTTTTGTTTGTTTGTTTTTGCTTTACTCGCAGAGGATTAGAAGCACAAGAGCTGCAGCCAAAAAGCCAGAATCACCACTCGAGCACCAACCTCACAGCACGGGACACAACACAGCAGAGCAGAGCGCGAGCAAGTACAGAACTTCACTGCATTGGGAAGACTGCTGTGACGCGGATTGTCATTGTTTATTTGAGGATTGAAAACCTACCGTATACCCCCAATACCATTGATGGTTCTCGATAAGGCCCTAATGTTACAGTTCACTTGCAAATGAAAATGCACAAAAACAACTAAAGATCACAGATTTAAAAAAATACATCACAGTATCTAAAAACTGTTTAATGATTAACTGTTAAATGACCGTAGCTTGTCTCTTCGCTTTGTTTTGGCTGCATTTTCGTCAGGTGAAACTGGAGGAAGCGCCGTGTAACTGCACAATAAAAACAGGCATACAGAGAGAAAAAAAAAAACACGGGCTGTGACAGATATTCAAATAAATTGTAACACTGAAGAGATGGGCTTTATATCAGAAAAATGGTGACAGAGTCAGAAATAGTGTTAATTTGTTACATATATATAATAATATCTTTATATAGTTGGAGGCTGTGTGGTCCAGTGGTTAAAGAAAAGGGCTTGTAGCCAGGAGGTCCCCGGTTCAAATCCCACCTCAGCCACTTGTGTGACCCTGAGCAAGTCACTTAACCTCCTTGTGCTCAGTCTTTCGGGTGAGACGTAATTGTAAGTGACTCTGCAGCTGATGCATAGTTCACACACCCTAGTCTCTGTAAGTCGCCTTGGATAAAGGCGTCTGCTAAATAAACAAACAATATAGTGCCTTTCATAGTGGACCACCATCTCAACACGCTTTACCAAGGTAGGCTGTGAACTGTGCAGAGTCACTTACAATAGGACATTGATTTAACATATCATCCGCAGGATGGAGGTTAAGTGACTTGCTCAGGGTCACACAGTGAGTCAGTCAGTGGCAGAGGTGGGATTTGAACTGGTGGTCTGGTTATATGCCCTGAACTTTAACCACTGGACCACACTGCCTATAATAGGGACTAGTTTTAGTCATCACAGATACTGTATGTTTGCAGGCTGCAGAAAGGAGAGTATTGGGTGTGTATGGAGTGAGTTGCTCCTAACCCTCCAGGAGGATGGTTCCTTCAGGGCAGGCTTGAGACATGCTTGCAGGGAGGGGGCAGCTACATCCATCTCTGAAAAATAGAAATGACTTCAGTTTCCTGTGACACAAATCCATCCAAGCAACTTTAATGAGGGTAAACCTGACAAAAAGAAGAAAAGGGTACATTTCCATTTACTGTAAAATGTGTACTAAAACATGTTGATGTTTTGAAAACATTATGATAGTTAAATCCTTCAGGCAGTGAGCCTTATGTCTTTCTGCTGCAGAAAACGACAAACATTACAACAAAGCTTGCCATAAAACAAAAGGCACACAAGGATACACTATCTGGAAATATAACAATACAATATCGCTCAAGCAAGACTCTGAAACCACAGACCTTAAATTAAAATCCCCAATAAATATAAACAATACCTACAGTAATGTGCTTATTAAACTAACACTGATATGTTGGAAACTGGGGGTCAAAATACAGCATTTGCCCTGAAAGTGTAGCTTGAAAATGTATGTTTTATTACTTAGGGTTTTTTTCTGTTTTTTTTTTTTTTTTTTTTTGGGGGGGGGGGGGGGTTACTGTCCCCTTAATTGTTATAAAGTTTACAATATTTCGTTGTGGCTTTTATTGCAATTGAGGAGCTGCTCTTCAGTTTAAATGACCTGCCAACATCTGATTAGCCAAAGTGCCTTTATAGAAGTAAGCAACAGCGCCACCTATTGATAAATTACTGTTTTCCTTTCCCTTTGTATTGCTGGCAATGAGTAGCTGCGTACTAGATGATGCTAGGAACTTTCTAATATAAA
Organism: Acipenser ruthenus; assembly: GCF_902713425.1. Taxonomy (NCBI): domain Eukaryota; kingdom Metazoa; phylum Chordata; class Actinopteri; order Acipenseriformes; family Acipenseridae; genus Acipenser; species Acipenser ruthenus. Next base: position 14,732,903 of record NC_081194.1, read on the forward strand.
GACATCTAGCCTATGAACATATGCGTATGTTAGGGAAATAGAGCAGCTCATGAACTCACAGTCAAAGCATGTTAACAGACTTTTAAAATAGTCATAATAATAGGGATTTTAAATAATACTACATGCAGTATGGAAGAGAGTGTGAGGTTTAACATCTCAGTCAAGGCAAGCTTTGTGAAGCGCCCGTAATATGGCTTGTTTTCTGTGACAGTACTGCTCCCTACCATCAAAATGCAACTACTTCTTTTAGAGACAAGCTAAAAAAAAAGATGGTTGTTTTCTGGAATCTCTGAAAATAATATTCAACTGAAATACCAAATTCAAAAACCCTTTTTTGGGCCAGCTGTTTCTTTTTTGTTATTATAAATCTGTAAATGATGCATGGTGAAGACTGGTTATATTTTGTAAATTCAGTTAGTTTCTTATGTTTTAATACCGATGTGGTGTTATTTTCTGGTATGCGTTAAAACGTGGTACACCATATACTGCGCTTGCCCAGGCTACACAATGATTTTAGAAAACAAGGAAACGACCACCTGAAATGGGTACTATGTACTGAGTATGGCCCCTAAAGTTTTGGGGTTTTTTTAGTATCATTTTTTGTTAGAAATCATCAAATGTATGTGACTTTAACTGATGAGCAACAAATTGTAAACATTTTGTAAACATATATGAATTTGTGGATGAACTACAATTTGTCTTGTTAATTTGTGCAGTAGTGTAATCACAACATTACCAGCGTACCACTTTCTGGCCCTACACCAGTATGTGAGCCTCTTATCATATACCTTCATGGTCATATAAAGCTGTTGATTCAATAAAAAAAAATTGTTTTGTTTTTGCATTGGGTGAATAGCAAGAGAATGTTTTGTGTTTTTTTTTTTTTTTTGTAAACAGTGATTCTATTTAGTGATTTTCACTGTATTTGGCTTCTCTCTTGTTTCCAGTACAGCGTTGCCTATCAATTGCTGCATTTTTATTGTAGTACATCATTAAAATGCAAGTATTGAGATGAGTATTGCATTGCTAATATATTTTGAAGGCAGTAACTAGTAATGTACAGTAATATCCATTATCAAAGAGCAGCCACCTACGTGTATACCACTGTATTGTACAGCAGTGGAAAAATACTGGATTTACTAATCCTGCTGTATGTGTGTTTTTTTTGGTTTTTTTTTTAATCTTTGTTTATAGGTTTTACAAAAATATTCCAAATACGTGTGTTAGGAGACATTAAAAAAAAAAAAGCCGTCTCACGTTAAAAGTTTGCAGTACTGTTTAGTAATATAAAAGCAAAGTATCATGTTTTAAATACGAACAGTTCTTTATAGCGGTTGGGGCACACATGTTGTTGTTACACTAGTGACTATTTGACATTGAAGCGTGTGTATAGAGTGCTCTTTGGTGGACAGTTTGAGGTGTTCCTATTTTTACCAACGTCATACATAGTGGTGACGCAATCACTCGGAGACAGCACGTACTGGAAGTGCTCAGGTTCGGTGTCCAAAGAAAAAGCCTTTTCATTTTAAACACAACAGACGATACATGAAGATAAACAGAAGTCTCTGAACCTGATAAACCTAAAGAAGTGTATTTTTAAAAGTGAGTACCAAAATGTTACAGTTAATCATTTATACTCATATTGTGCCTGACAGTTCTTTTTTCTTAATTCCTGAATAGTGCGCTGCTGGGATCCAACTAAAGCATGGTTTCGTTTTAACTTTTAGTATCGCAATACGTTTCTTGAGTTTGGTATGTACATATTTTAGGAGTGATAATTGAATGGTTATTATTACATTTTAGTCTTCAAATTTGTTTTAAATACATACATGTTTCAAATTCAGTTACAGTATGGCGTTGAGCTTAAATTTATATTCACAATCTCTGTTATACCTTATGAACCAGTGATAGATTGTGTTGCCCGACCGTCTCAGATTTTGCCAGTTTACCATGGTAAAGTATTTTGTGTGTTTGTTATCAGTTTGTAGTTTTTAAAACGCACCTAATTGAGGTTCTGGTAGTTTCAAATGTGTCACTGTAACAAAGAAATCTAAATTCCACACGCAAGTTCATAACCCCGCTGCTCCAAGCTAGTGCCACGGGAAGCACACCCTGTCACTTTTTACTCTAGATCTAACCCCAGAGAATGCAAAATTGAAGAATAATGCCAGTTCGGTTAGGACTATGTGGTACTTTAGTCTCACCAAAGTGGCCATAAGCAATGCTCGAATGCATGACAAATGCAACTTAAAAAATCTACAGATCTGAAAATTTTATCCCTCTTCAGTTCTGGGGAGGTAAACAGATGCCATTTCTAGCCTGACGTCCACTCTGTGGGCTCATAACTCTAACCATTTACCCCGTGATACTGATGTTGTTGTTAGGTAATCTGGAGAAACTACAGAAGGTGATAATTACAGTGGTTCTGGAGTTCTGGCAAGCACACTACAAATACTATTATTTTCTACATTTGGCCCCATCACCAATATGCTGACACAGTACTGAACTGGAAGAGCAGTTCTGTGTGTGCAGCGAGTATCAAGAAGATTATATATATATATATATATATATATATATATATATATATATATATATATATATATATATATATATATTTATTTATTTATTTATTTATTTATGTATTTATTTTTTTTAGGTGAAGCCATAGCTAGAATGGACTCTGCTTAAATTCAGGAGATAAAAAATATGCACTTCACATTCAGGAACCATGAAGATACCAAAATTAGCCAGTGTTTTTCTACTTGTGCTATGTCTCATTGTTTATTTGACATATGTCAAGAAGCACATTGACATTTCGACTCCTTCAGACTCTAAAGACCTAATTCAGCCTAGAAATGGAAAGGATAAGCTGTGCCATTCAGAGGTCGGAGACCTTAATAAAAGTAATTTCCTGTATGGGATCATGTTTGATGCTGGAAGCACGGGAACAAGGATACATGTCTTCAAGTTCAACAAAACACCAAATGGTATGTCTTAAAACTAATTAATTATAGAATTATATCATTTTAATATGTTTTTAAAGGAACAGTGTAAGTCAAAGTATAAACAGATATGACCAAAGCATTGTTCTCATACATATTTCCATTTTTAAAGCTGGATATTTGTCGGAGCATATCACACAACAGTTTTGATATAACCAATTGAAATATTTGTATTTGTTATGGTATTTTATAGAGAATGGGAATCTGTATTGTTGTTTGCGCTATTTATAGTAGATATAACTCATTTTCATTTTTATTTATTTATTTCTTAGCAGATGCCCGTATCCAGGGCGACTTACAATTGTTACAAGATATCACATTATTTTTTACACATTATTTTTACATACAATTACTCATTTATACAGTTGGGTTTTTACTGGAGCAATCTAGGTAAAGTACCTTGCTCAAGGGTACAGCAGCAGTGTTCCCCACCTGGGATTGAACCCACGACCCTCCGGTCAAGAGTCCAGAGCCCTAACCACTACTCCACACTACTGCCCTATTTGCTTTTTGCCCATATTTCATATGGCGGGCACAAAGCGAATAAACTAAACATTAATACACAAATGGTAAGATAAGTGATGATTTTTAATTGTCTTTCACACATTTTCTTTTCTTTAAAAAAGAAATCCTGGTACTGAAGTACAATACATGTAGAGCAAATCATATTCCCAGCATACAACACTATTAAGTATTAAAGGGAAATTAAAATATGTATTATTTCATTAATTACTTTAACAACTTTGTAAAACATTACAAATACATTTCATTTTTTGTCTATTATCATTCATTGTTGGGTTTTTTCTTCCACAGAGGCTCCTAAATTGGCACATGAAACATTTAAAGCTATAAAACCAGGACTGTCGCCTTATGCTGATGATCCTGAAAAGGTAATACTGTGCTACACAAAGTGTGCATGTTAAATGTTAGTAGATTGTGTTGTATTCACAAACTAATAATATTCTCCCCTGAGGATGCACATACCCAGTTATATAGTGCAGATGTCACACTTTCAAGTTTTATATGTAGCGTCCATGGGCGGAGTGCACCAAGCAGGCATAAGTGTTACGACGGCATAAGTGATGGGCGCAGATTTTTTTGCGGAGTGCACCAAGCAGACGTAAGACTTATTCAAGTCGTAACTGTACGCCTGCTAGCGGGTAGGTGTAAAGCTGGCGTAGACAGGCAAATAACATAGGGGATAGAGGCAGAAAGTTAAATTTAAAAGCAAATCAGCTTTGAATATTGTAAAATAACATTTAGTTCAGCAAAAGCCAAAGATGGGTGGAATAGTACGTTGGTTTGATGATTTACAGTACCGTCGTGCAATGCGTCGCGACAGAATCATACGGGACAGACTTAATCCATTGGATATGTTTGATGCTCTTGAGCTCTATCAGCACTATCGATTACCAAGACAGAACCTCTTTCATCTTATAGATGAAATACGGGATGACCATCAATATATGAACCAAAGGAATTCTGCCTTATCTGCTGAATTACAGACACTCATAGGGTTACGCTTTTTAGCAAGTGGATGTTTTCACAACCTGCTAATCGACATGATCCATGTGAACAGAACGACTGCTTGTAGGGCGATCCGTCTTGTGGTACTTGCCCTTAAAAGATGGATGGGTCACTATGTATACTTTCCAAGGGATCAGCAAAGGATAGATCATATCAAACAAAATATCTCCCAAGTGGAGGGGTTTCCCAATGTTGTTGGTTGTGTTGACGGTACTCATATACCTATTAAAGCACTATTCGATCGTGAATGGGAATATGTGAACTGAAAAGGTAGACATTCGATTAACATTCAAGTCATGTGTGACCATGAACTTAACATACTTAATTGCGTAGTTCGATTGCCCGGCTCAACCCACGATTCCTGAATTTTGATGGATAGTGAAATCTACAGATACTTTGAAGAGCATCACAGGGTTGGGATTGTCCTCGGTGACAGTGGATACCCCCTTAAAGTTTGGCTGATGGTACCGATAATCAATCCATCTAACAACACTGAAATTTACTAGAACAGGGCTCACAGGCCGACGAGAACCTCGATTGAACGAAGCATCGGGGTCACAAAAAGGTTTGCCTGTTTAAAATTGATACAAATGACACCAGAACGAGCATGTGATGTGATTGTTGCAGCTCTGATCATTCACAACATCTGCCTTCGTGCTGTCGGCATACCAGATGCAGATGAACAGCTGGATGAGGGGAAAGAAACTGAGAATAGATACTGTAGATGTTTGTCTTCACATACATGTGCGATACTTATATTTTAGATTTTATTTGATTGTAATTTAGAATCACACAGCTCCTGACACGTAATCTGTGATTTCTTTTTTTTCATCACATATATTAACCGCAAATGAAAGAAACACCTCTACAGAATTTGGTCATTTTGACCCACACGTAAAATAATACTAAATTCTTAAAGTCTGATATCCATTTTCTCAATTTTATCCTTTTTGCAGGATATCAGTTTAACGACTGGGGCCACGGAACTTACTCTTCATCATATTGTGCCTGACAATTCTTTTTTCTTAATCCCTGCCAATAGTGCACTGCTGGGATCCAAGAGCTTCTGAATGTTGCTAAAGAGATTGTTCCTTGTGACCTTTGGAAGAGCACTCCCCTGGTGCTCAAGGCGACAGCTGGGCTGCGTCTGTTACCTGGTGAAAAGGCTAAGCAGCTGCTGGATAAAGTATGTTTTATCACATCTCGTTTGCATGACTGTTTCATATCTTAGTACTAAAAAAAAGAAAAACAAACTCTAACTAACATTTGTCCTCTATCATAAATCGTCATAGAAGTTTGAATAATCATATAATGGAATTAAACTGGACTTTGTTTTAACATTCTCAAAGGTGAAAGATATATTCCAGGCATCACCCTTTCTCTCCAGAGAAGACTGTGTCGGTATAATGGATGGTTCAGATGAAGGTAAGATTTCAGGTTTTACTGTATTTAACATTAGCAATTATCTGGGATATATTGCAAGTGAAGCACAAGGAAGTCAGGTTTTATTCCCAGAGTCGTACAGCTGGTCAAAGACTGCAAGTTACATAAACAGGATTTACAAGCACCCACTGTAGTCTGACAAGGACATGGACAGATGTATCTTTTTTTCCTAGCAACTTGCTTTTGCCTTTCTATGTAATAGACTTATATGTTCGATAAGAGCCGTGTAAAATGTTTACTTTCAAATCCCTGATTTGCTTAACTTAAATGCAGTTTTTTTGGTATTTTTTTAAAATACTGGTTTATAATTTATCCCCATTGACCAGAGAATAGTAGGGGTCACATGTGGGTCTGTATGATTTAACATTATAATTAATTTTAAAGATTTATAAAAGCTCTAAACCGTCGTTATAGAACTCAAGCCCATAACCTTCAAAGGGTCAATGAGTAATACAGGGTCTTAGCCTGTTTTGTTAATTCTATTTGTTTTCTCAAGTCAAGTTTGTTGTGTTTTTTTTTTTTATTATTATTATTATTTATTTCTTAGCAGACGCCCTTATCCAGGGCAAGTAATCTCTGTCGGTCAAAACTAGAGCTGACTATACATATACTGTATATTTATTCTTGAATATACTTGACTGACAGGAGGAATTGGGTCCCCAGATTATGCCTTTAAATTGTTGATGGTGTACAACAGATTTATTCTCCTTTGTGTATTGACAGTTGCATTTCCATTACAGGAATTTCAGCATGGATCACAGTTAACTTTTTAATAGGTGAGATTTAATGTTGTCATTATACCTGAAATGTTTCCTGTTGTGTATTTTTATGCATTATAAACACAAATAAGCTGAAAACAGAATTTATACAGTATGCATGCTTTTCACTGGCAACCACTGTTATCTCTTTTTTATATAGATTTACTAAATTTGGCAAAATTAAGACCCAATAAAAATACTGTAGCAATCAGTTTATTAATTGTAAGTCTTATTATATAACAGCAAGGATACAGTCTTAGTCTACCAAAACAAGCTTTTCAGTTATTTTACAATATAAATCAGGTTTTTCAGAAACTACAGAGTGTCTCTAATGAGTACCCCCTGTTCTTGTTCTACAGGCAGCCTGCATGGTCTGGAGCAAAACACTGTAGGAATGCTGGATTTGGGAGGGGGCTCAACACAGATAACATTCTCTCCACAAGACGAGGTAAGACAGACTTTCTTAAAGCATAAATTAAAGCTTTAATCTTTGCATTAGTCCTCAAAATAAAAGTGCATTTTATTTGGATACAAATGCCAGAAGTTTTCATGGTGTATTTTTGTCCAATGCCGATTCTCATCAAAGATTTGATAAATAATTTGTTAGGTTTCATTCTTCAGTAGATGTATTACCCAGGGTATATGAATACAAATTTCAGAACAATAGTTATGTTGAAAAATATATTTCAGTAATACATATAGCGCAAGAGACAGCAATTGTAAGTTTTGCGTTTGTTCTTAACACTAAAGGGGGTTCAGTAACACTTTAATAAAGAAAGATGTAAACAACTGTGGTATAAATGAAGCATAGCTAGTCTGATTTTCAATCAGTGGAAGAAGAGAATACTGCTACACTCTGTATCTGAATTGGTAGATATGCATATATTTGACCTTTTCTGTAATGCTTACTGTTAATTTAAGTTTAGTAAAGTATTAGTATTGAACTTACTCTTGTTATAGTGAGCGAATACTTTTGGTCAGTCCGCCACATAACACTCACTTAGGTGAGTCACTTAATAGTGATCTTCACAAAAATGCCTGAGAAACACAGCTAGCATTTTTCTTTCTATTCTCTATTGTTTTTGCAAGAGGCAATGGGAAGATGAGCTTAACCTTTAAAGGGGATAGTTAGTGTGTATATCCCTTGATTATAGATTTAACAGCACTGATTTATTCTTCTGCATTCTGTTCACAGAAAACAATCCAAACCTCACCCATAGACTACATCACATCATTTCAAATGTTCAGTAGCACCTTCTCACTCTATTCACACAGGTAAGTCTAAGTGACATTTAAAACATGAGAAACAACACACCACATTTTACTAGGGTGCTAAAAGCTATCTCTCACTATGTGTAAATGCTGGTCAGGTCAAGTGACTATATAAGTAACTCATGTGAATGAGCACCTCAGCCATGGGTGAGCAGACAGATGTTGGTGATGAATGAGTTCTCATCATTGGGGAACGTCTGTTTGGTTCAAGTGTTGCCAAAATTATTTGAACAGTCATCCCAGAAGTGTAGAAACCTAATTTCTGACATGAACAGGAAAGGTTATATCCCGTGGTTTTCTGGCCACAAAACGCCAGCGTGAAGGTTGTTGGACAAATCACCCTATACACTTTTTAGAATTGATTAGCATATGCACTTGTGGCAATCAGACAAAGAGTTCTGAACCCCTTGATATGTTGTTTGACCTGCCAAGTGAGACGTGTCTGATTTGAACCCCTTTAAGGTTTTAGTTTCCATATGATGGAATGACATCATCCCTCTTATTTCTCTGTAAAAAAAAAAAAAAATATATATATATATATATATATACACACACACACACATACATATACACACACTCACACACACATATTTGGGTTGCTCATGTATAAATAGACTGCACGTAACAATATTTTAGTCAAAATACAAATTAAAATAAGTGGAGATTCTATTCCAAAGTGTATTTCTGTGAATTCTCAGTATTTATCAAAATACTAAGCCATAGTTTTTTATTTTTTTGCTATATCGATCACCCAGCACAGTTATCGGATCTCAATCCCATTGACTTTTTATGGGACATCGCAGACAGAAGTCAATTCAGAAATTGTTGCACATATTAAATCAGAGAAGCATGACTCAGGTCACCGCGTGTATACAGGCAAAATACAACTGGAACAGATCCATTCAGAACTAAATGCATGCAACAGAACACATGACTGTGTAAGAAATTATATTTTACAGATATTATTATTATTATTATTATTATTATTATTATTATTATTATTATTATTATTAATAATAATAATAATAATAATAATAATAATAATAAATAATAATAATTCCACATGCCTTTCATCAATAGAAGTTACTTACCACAAGATTTCTTTTCTTGCAGCTACTTGGGACTTGGTTTAATGTCAGCAAGACTTGCTGTTTTGGGGGGGATAGAGGGGATGCCCTGTAAGTATTCTTTTGTTTCTGTTTCTATTTACAATGCTCTCCCTTTGGGGTGGCAGTTGATTTCCATTCAGAAATATGGTGGTTTGGAGGGAGTGGATGTTTAAAGGGGTCAGATATGTTCTCCTGTACGTTCCATTCTGGAAAAAGGTGGTGGAAGAGAGTACCCTTGTTATCCAGGGAGTACTCTGTGTAGCCTATATATTCAGATCAACTCATTGCAAGTAGGTCATATTCACAGCATTTTGCCTTTTGCCAAAGAAAAATGCTGACATAAAACATAACTATTATTATTATTATTATTATTATTTATTTCTTAGCAGACGCCCTTATCCAGGGCGACTTACAATTGTTACAAGATATCACATTATACATTATTTCACATTATACAGATATCACATTATTTTTACATACAATTACCCATTTATACAGTTGGGTTTTTACTGGCGCAATCTAGGTAAAGTACCTTGCTCAAGGGTACAACAGCAGTGTCCCCCACTGGGGATTGAACCCACAACCCTTCGGTCAAGAGTCCAGAGCCATAACCACTACTCCTTCAAATAAGTAACTTGGTTATTTCTTGTGGCAAGTTCTGTAACATAAGAAGTTTATATTATTTTTTTACAGAAACGTGCTGCAAACTTAGCTAGGTAGTCTGTGTTTTAAAAGAGGTCTCTAGTATCCTTACTTTGTATAAAAAAAAAGCTTTACAAAAATGTTTCCTAGTATATTTTTTTATATTTATATAACACTGCCAGTGATTGATTTATATATATATATATATATATAGGGAGTTAGTAACAAAGTGAAGCAGTCAAACGTTTCAGCTAGTGCCTTCCTCGGTTTGCTGTTAACGGATTATGTGGACAGCTGTAATTGTTTAACCAGAACTCAGATCTCAGCTGTACTGATAACTCTTTTGCAAATTAACCACTAGAAGGCAGACTTTTTCTAGTGTTTCTAATATAATAAGTCTAAGCACACAATTACTGCACTTACTCGACTTGTTGGGGACACCACAGAAAAAAATATTTAACAGCAAAAACATTTCTGTAACATGTTGGCATTTATATCACAAAACATGTTCAATTTGTTCAAATTTCTGTCTCATATTCAGTAGTTTTGCTGTTTTAGGCGTACTCTATTACACAACAGGGGGTGATTTTTCTGGTTCACAGAGACACTATTTTGATACTTCATGTTTTAACAGTGGAGGAAGGAAAAACACTGTTGAGCCCGTGCTTAGCACCGGACTATGAAGAACAGTGGGAGCACGCTGAAGTAGTTTATACAATCAAAGGGCAGAAGGCAGGTAGGGTATATGTTTTTGTATGTTTTATTCCGTTGATACAGTGATGTCCAGACGTACTGTCGTCGTCCTACTATTAATTTCAATATTATTCCCTTGTGTAGCATGAATAACTTGGGGTGGAAACATCAAGGTAGATGGGGTTAGCATTAAATAATTGGTAGTTTCAAAGTGTCGTATTTACATGGAAGGATTTGTAAATGAATATTGCATTCTGATTATTTTGTTATTTGAATATAACTTATACTTGCCCTACCCAGTCTTGTTGCAGCTGTGTGTACATGCCTGTTTAAGCAGCTCCCTCTCTTTTTTTTTTTTTTTTTGGACTTGTAGATTTTTTTTTTTTTTATGGAACGCATTGTGCTGTATCCTGTGATAGGATGGTGCATCTGTAATTGATGGTCGTTTACCTACAGTAAAAGCGTTAACCAAGCATATCTAATTATTTTGTATGTGCTTTTGTTCAGGAGAGCCCATCTATGAGTCCTGCTATAGCAAAGTGGAGAAAATGCTCTACAGAAAAGTTAAAAAGGCAGAAGAGGTGAAAGACATGGATTTTTACGCCTTTTCATATTACTACGACAGGGCTGTGGATATTGGTATAATTGGTAGGTGTTTTTAATTTTCTCTTTAAAAAAAAAAAAAAAAAAAAAATGAACACAACAATTTAATTATGTTTATAGTAATCTGTTATATTTGTTTTGTACTATTTCTAATATATTACAAGGGATTACTATTAGACTAAAATAATGTTTTAGAATGTGTATTTAAATGCATTGCAGATTTATATTTTAGGGTACCGTCAAGTGATTCTTGTCAGAAACAATATAATACAGTCATTAATTGATTCATATTTTAATACAAAAAAAAGTAAGATTATAAATCAGCGTGTCTTGTATCCAATTGTAATTTGAGAATAAATCAGCTTTAAATGTTCTGTATTCCTTCTCCAGATGAAGAGACAGGAGGTAATGTAAAAGTTGAAGATTATGAAGCAGCAGCCAGAAAAGGTATGAAGCCAGTGGAACTTTATCTGTTTAGGTTGTGCATGTTTGATATAGAGTGATGCATTTACAGTACTTGTGTTTTGTGATGCAAACATTTTTTTTTTTTTTTTAAAAGGTCCTGATTTTGACTTTTGTTATTCTTGATAGTGTGCAAAAGTATGGAAACTGATCAAGGGGAGAACCCATTCCTTTGTCTTGATCTAACATACATCGCGGCCTTGCTCCAAGAACTGGGTTTTCCAAAGGACAAGGTCTTGAAGGTAATACCACATTACAAGTTTTTCATGCAAAACATTATTTACTGTTTATTTATGTATGTGTTTGTTATTACAGCTTGCAAGGAAGATAGACAATGTAGAAACCAGCTGGGCACTGGGAGCCACCTTCCATTACATTGAATCCCTTCATAAACACTGACGAAGGACTTGTTCGTACAACAATAAGCAACCTCTTGTTAACAGGCATTTTTACATTTATGAAACAATTATGAACGATGCAGGATGCAACTGCAGTCATTTTGGTAATATTTTGGTTCCTTTTGTTTTTGTAGCAGTTTATATTACTATTTTTCACATCTAATTTATAATACAGTGAATTACTTTATTATTATAAATGTACTATATACGTCCTAATATCATGGTACTAAATGTAATCAACATCTCTTTGTTTAAGAAGATTGTTAGTTTTATGTTTGATAGTGTGTTGTCTGTAGTTGTACAACAATAATTATTTTCGTTCTGAATTGGGACAAGGTTATCACCATTTTTTTTTTTGTAATGTATTTATTTCAACCATAGTTATTTGTACCAATTATATGAAGGATATTCTGCCAAAAGATATATAATGTATTCAGTTTAAAATGTGCATTATTCTATACTTAAAAGCACAAACATTATTGCATAATAAATACAAGTCCTTGATCCATTCATTCTAATGGCTGAAAGCAAGTGCAGATGTGTTACAAAAGCAAATTTAGAGAAAAAATATATGTTCCATACATTATGGAATTGCAATACTTGTATCTTGTATTAGCCGGCTCAGGGATATGGCTGATTTATCTGTCGTAATTTACATAGTTATTACTAGGGTTGGAACAATAGTCGATAATATCGATAATCACGATAATTTTTTTGCAGAATTTTATTGCGTTAAAATTATTATTGATAATCATAATTATCATCCGTGACCCAATGAAGCAGGAAGCAGCACTAAACTGTATGTGTGAGGCATAAAACATCATCTGTGTGAGCACTGTGTACATTGGGAAGTATTGATTTTAAACAATGTGCTTAGGCTTTTAACTTTACGTGATGGTTTCATTTTGATAAGTTGTACACTGGCAAAGCATGACTGGTTTTCTAACATAAACACAAATATTGTTTATAAAATAATAAATTAAAAACACCCGCTAGCTCACTGTAAATTTACTGTAGAAAAGTGGAACTTTTGACTACAGTCAGCACTCGGATATCCGTTACCCAGATACACGACAGTCCCTTTTTACCACCCTTGTATTAAGAATAAAATCAATCCCCATTATATATATATATATATATATATATATATATATATATATATATATATATATATGTGTAACAATAAATGCACTTACCTGTGACACGCGATTTCCAACTCCGTCACCAGTTTTCTGATGCAAAGCCCATCTCTCCAATGTACTTGTTTATCCTTCACAACCTGCGTTTTTTTGTTTTTTTTTCTCACAGGCCAAATCAGTCTGTCTTTATTGTGCAGTTACACAGCGCGTCCTCCCATTTTACACAGTTCTGTGCATGGGTAACATTTTAAATTTAATTTTGCTGTCGTTAATGGGGAATTTTACATACTGCTACTATTATTTATTATTATTATTTTTATAAGTGTGACATAATCGACATGTATTTTTATTTATTTGCCATTTCTTAGTAACATTACTGTGATCTCAGGCTTCACTTCTCAGTGGTCAGTTTCCCTAGTTACGCTGCATGTAGCTCCAGAATTGGATCAAATTTAGGGATCAGTCCAGATCCGCTTAGTACAGCACCATCACATGATCCGATCCCACTTTTTGTTCTCGTTACAGTACTACTGGCCCCTGGAGTAGTGAGTAGTCCACTATTATTTAGTGGATGGTTCGGCACTGTACATGCTCAAAGATAAAATGAAGAAGCCAATCGATAGCATTTCTTTCAGAAGAAGCCAACTCTTGTATTAATGTTGTTTTTCTGCTGACAGTCCTGTGCAATGTGATGTTTAGCTGCGATACGATTTGATAAATCAATGTTTTACTTGCGCATTGTTGTATAGACATTAACATCTGTCTCTTTTTATATGGACTTATTAATTAAATACAGTGCCTATAGAAAGTCTACACCCCCTTGAACTTTTTTCACATTTCGTTGTGTCAGTGCCTCAGAGTTTCATGCATTTAAATTAGGATTTTTTTCCACTTATCTACACATCATACTCCACACTTAAGGGGAACAGTTTTTATTGAGAAAAAAAATGATATATTAAAAATACAAAACTGAAAGATCATAATTAGATAAGTCTCCACCCCCGAGTTAATACTTGGTGGAAGCACCTTTTGGCAGCAATTACAGCTGTGAGTCTGTTGGGATAGGTCTCTACCAACTTTGCACACCTAGATTTGGCAGTACTTGACCATTCTTCTTACAAAACTGTTCAAGCTCTGTCAAGTTCCTTGGGGAGCGTTGATGGACAGCAATCTTCAAGTCATGCCAGAAATTTTCGATTGGATTTAGGCCGGGGCTCTGACTGGGCCACTCAAGGACATTTATCTTTTTGTTTCTTAGCCACTCCAGTGTAGCTTTGGCTGTGTGCTTTGGGTCGTTGCTATGCTGAAAGGTGAACTTCCGTCCCAGTTTCAGCTTTCTTGCAGAGGGCAGCAGGTTTTCCTCAAGGACCTCTGTACTTTGCTCCATTCATTTTCCTTTCTATCCTGACAAGTTCCCCAGTCTCAGTCGATGAGAAACATCCCTATAACATGATGCTGCCACCACCGTGCGTCACATTATGGATGGTGTTCTTTGGGTGATGCGCTGTGTTGGGTTTGCGCCAAACATAACGCTTTGCATTTAGGCCAAAAAGTTCAATTTTATTTCATCAGACCACAAAACTTTTTGCCACATGGCTACAGAATCTTCTGAGTGTTTTTTTGCATACTTCAAACAGGATTCAAGGTGGGCTTTCTTGAGTAATGGCTTCCTTCTTGCCACCCTACCATACAGGCCAGATTTGTGGAGTACTTGGGATATTGTTGTCACATGCACACTTTGACCAGTCTTGGCCATAAAAGCCTGTAGATTTGCAAAGTTGCCATTGGCCTCTTGGTAGCCTCTCTGATTAGTCTCCTTCTTGCTTGGTCATCCAGTTTGGAGGGACGGCAGGGTCTTGGTGGTGCCATACACCTTCCACTTCTTAATAATCGTCTTGACCGTGCTCCAAGGGATCTTCAAGGCCTTTGGTATTTTTTTATACCCATCACCTGATCTGTTTCTTTCAACAACTTTGTCCCAGAGTTCTTTTGAAAGCGCCTTGGTGCTCATGGTTGAGTCTTTGCTTTGAAATGCACTACCCAGCAGAGGGAACCTACAGGAACTGCTGAATTTATCCTGAAAGCATGTAAATCATTACAGTTTAACACAGGTGGAGGCCACTTAACTTGGTGTGTGATTTTGAAGGTGATTGGTTACACCTGAGCTAATTTAGGATTGCTATTGCAAGGGAGGGTGGACACTTATCCAACCAAGCTATTTCAGTTTTTATTTTTAATTAATTTTCTACAGATTTCTAGAATAATTTTTTCACTTAGAAGTTGTGGGGAAGGATGTGTAGATAAATGAAAATATATATATATATATATTTTAATGCATTTTAATTCCAGGCTATAAGGCAACAAAAGGTGACATTTTTTAAAAGGGGTGTAGACTTTCTATAGGCACTGTATATATTGCAAGGTTAACGTGTGCTCTCACAGCTTTTTGCCTTCCTGGGGGAGTCCCATTTAGCGAAGTCGCCGAAGGTAAGCAGTCTGCTTTGATCTGTTGTCCTGCTGTGATTGACAGTTAACTTTTAATCGAAGGATACGTGGTTTATTTTATTAAACTCTCTGTATACAAGCAGCGATGTGCAAACCTAGTTTGATTCTCTTAAATGGCAGATTCGTCACACTTAAAAAAAAAAAAATGCTTCAAGGTAATGTTAGCAATTTAGTTTAGTTATATGAATACATTTGGTGGCACTTTTTTTAATGAAAGTAAACATTCTCGAATTAACAAGTGTTTAAATATGTACTTTATAGGAAAACTACATAATTTATTAAAATACAAATTACAACAGGTGTATTTTTATACTTGGGTTTGTTCTGGGCACCCACCACAAATTTAAAAACTCAGCCGATTTATCTGCCGATAATCACGATCATAATGATAATTTACAGACAATCAATAGCTGAAAATGTCGTTGTCATCCAACCCTAGTTAATACTTTGATGTCTGTGCCTTTTCTTTGAGTTGATACCTTACTGTCTAACTTTATTTTTATGATCGTGCAAGGCCATGTTTTTAAGAGTGAGAATTTGTGGAGCAAATGGGGCTCTGATCTCTTTAACTGATAGATATTCAGTAGGCCAAAAAAAAATAAAATCTGTTCAGTCATGATGTGAGGAAGATTTATTTTAAGTCTGTTTCAATAAATAAAAATAAGTGATCTGGTTTATTTAACACATTTTCATTATCTTTGGTCACAAGGTAGAGTTTACTTGCAAGGACACATTTTAATATTAAAACAAACATTACTGTATTGAAGTATGTTTTTTTGTGAAATGTAACTAATATTTGCATACCAAATAAAGTACTGCCACACTGTTTTGTCTACAATTTGTTTGCCACCCATTTTAAACTATACATAAAATGATCCAAGTCATATTTTTCCAGCACTTTCAATGTTGATACTTTTCAACTACAAGGAATGGTTTTAAGTTACACCACAAATGTTTGTAATGGGAATTGTGCCTACAAGTGATGACCAAGAAGTAAGTTTGTATTGTGCATCTTTAATGGAACAACCATAGGTTGAGTTTGTTTGCAGAAATGAATTTGTCTAACGCCACATTCTTATTTAAATCAATGCACTTGTGAACTCTCTCAGTAAAGTCTTTTTTTTTTACTTGCTGTCAGATAATGCTAAACAACATACTAAAGATGAAGTTGGAGTGCATGGTCTGTGTACCTATCAATAAAAATTGTCTAAACCATGTGTTCAGTGGCAGCTGGCACCTTGCATATAGTCAACACTTCACATGCAGATAGTTGCATACATGTCAACCCCAAACTGCTAGAATGCACCAATTAATCATCTCCCTTGTCCCACACTATTTCCAGACATATTGCATGCAGTTCATTTTAAAACATATGGCAAAAGCATTTGACTACCTTATGTAATCTGTAGTACGACAATACTAGGTACCATAATCCTCTAGAGCAGGGTTTCCCACTCCTGAGGACCCACTGTGGCTGCTGGTTTTCATTCCAACTGAGCTCTCAATTACTTATCTAGACCCTTAATTGAACTGAGCATTTGCTTAAATTAGACCTTTAATTGTTTTTAGCTCTTAAACAGTTGCAGAGTTCAAGTTACTTATAAAATGGTATAGCTAATTGAAATATGCAACTGTTAAGAGCTGAAAACAGTTAAGGTTAATTCAGCAAATTGTTGATTCATTTAAGGGTCTTGTTATGAAAACCAGACAAAGTGTCTCCTCAGGACCAGTTTGGGAACCACTGCTCTAGAATAGGGGGCTCCAACCCTAGTCCTGGAGAGCTACTGTGGCTGCTGATTTTCATTTCAACCAATCTTACTTAATTGAACCAATTATTGGCTAAATTAGTCAAGATTAACAGGTGTTCCAGGTCTTTAGGCTACCCCTGCTCTAGAATAATACTACCAATCTGTCCTTGCCTACAGGATGTATTTTAGTGTAGCAGAGTGGTACAGACCATGTCAAATACCACTACTGTTTTCACATCGGAACCCCCAATTAAGCAACTAATAGTCTACCTTGTGAATGATAGTACAAGCTGTTTTGAATTATTTTTATTTTATTTTTTTAAAATTGGATGTGTTGTTTCACAGTGGAAGCTATTGGCATAAATTGGTTTAATGTTGTAGCTGGTTCAAGTTATTTCAAACTTACATTTGAACATTGAAAGTTTAAGAACCCATCATTAAAAATCTTAAATCATGTTTTAAATCACAAGAAACAAATCAAGCTTTGAAACAGCATTCAAGTATTCTTCAGACCATACAGCTGACAGCGATGTGATGGAATCGATTGAGGTTTTCAAAGAATATGTACTCAGGAGATGGGGGTGCAGTATATTTCTTACAGGAAGGAATCACACCACTCTCTTTAACACGTGGAGGCCTGTTTGGAACTGGCTCCACAAGTATCTTTCAACCATTCTATAAACAGTTCATCTTTTCTCAGATGAAGAAACTGACCCAAGACAACATATGCCTACAAGAAAAGGGGAACAGGTTTCAGTTTGACACATTACAATACACAGGTAGTACAACATGCAACTATTCTTAGTCTTCTCAAAAGATGCTTCTTTCTAGATATGCAACTTCATTACACACATAGTCCTGAATCAAAATCAAATTGATGGCATCCATAGCCATTATAAAATATCAATTGTAATGTAATTAACTTTGATTTAATACAGATCATAACTAGAAAAATTACCCAGGAACCCTAATTGAAAACATTTGTGGGAAAGCTGTAGGTTTTACACAGCAGAACAAAATAAATTTGTAGCACCTATCTAGTAACGACTTTATATATATATATATATATATATATATATATATACACACACACACACCGTGTGTTTTGTACAAGTCCACCTCTGTCATTCGAAATACATTTAGGTTGACAAAGTTAACCGTTTCCCCCCCAACCCCTTTTTTCTTTAAAACGTGAGTAATTTTGATAATTAGATTGATATGGTGAAGCTAAAAGTACATTTTACAAAGATAGAGCACTGAATCCTAAAACGCTCTCAATTTAACCAATACCCACTACAATATTGGCGACATTTTCTGCAAATAAACTTAGCATTTCCAGCTTCAATCGGTATACCTTTTCTAACGAGATCTCGACTAAATAGTGCGCTAGGAATCAATATGTAGTTAACAATAACCATACGCGTTCTGTAATTAACTTAAATAAATCATTTCCAATCATGAGTGCAAAAACAAAATAACTTTACCTTCTGACGCTGATGAGAGTTTACCACCAGAGAGAACCGCTCTAAGTGTCTTCCTTTATCTAGAAAGATCACGTGAACAGCGAACAGGTTGCCTAAAATACGATCCCATTTAAAGAAACCATGTTTCTGTATTTGTTTTAATGTGTGTATATATATATATATATATATATATATATATATATATATATATATATATATATATATAAATAATGTGATATCCTGTAACAATTGTAAGTCGCCCTGGATAAGGTCGGTCTGCTAAGAAATACATTATATATATATATATATATATATATATATATATATATATATATATATATATATATATATATATATATATTAGCTCAAAGAGCCAGCTGCCCAACGTTTTGATATATTGTACATTTTATATGAGATCCCAAAAAAACTTAACAATACAGCCATTATTTTATATCAGTATTATGAATGACAACATATCTCTCTTTACTTTAAGTAGACATTTTGTCTAGGTCTGTTTGTGACAGAGAAAAAAAATGTAAGATAACTATAAGTTAAAAACAAAAATCTAAGTAGAACAGGAAACAAACTTCCCTGCAATTAATTTTCTAAACATTACTTCAACCTTGCTTCCCGATACAAAGACAACTGGTGTTAAACAGCTAAGCAGACGAGTTGAACTTGAGTTTAAATGCTTTAATAACTGCATCTACTACATATTTTGAGAGTTTGGTTTTACTGTTGTTTCTATTAATTGGCTGCATTTTAAAGAGCAACTTGATATGGGTATCAGTTTTCTTTACAATGTTTTCTTCATGTGGTTAAGATTCAGTCATCCCATCTTGGTGTCTTTTTAAAACTCGCAAGTTTAAAGCAAGTTCATTTCCAAAGTACATATGGTACACCAGCGTGTAACACTAACCTGGCCGATATTGTCACAGAACGATTTATGGGAAAAGAACGAAGGAGAATATCACGTATTGCGGTGGGAAAAAAATACTGTCGCTTTAAATATTCTGCAGTATTGGCAAGCCTACGTCAAGGGTGTTTTGCAGTTTCCCAGTCGGGTCCCCCGGTCAGTAAGCAGAAAATACAGGAGGGGGAGTGATTTGTTCCTGTTTGCTATCATCACATCGCAAGGATCTGGTGCATTTCTTTAGATTTGTTCTTAAAAGGGGAAAAACAACTGTATCTCTTTTACAACAATGGCTACTCCACTAACAGATAGCGAGAGAAGAAAGCAGATCAGTGTGAGAGACATCGCAGGGTTAGGAGATGTCGCCGAGATCAAGAAAAGCTTCAACAGGCATCTCCATTTCACTCTTGTAAAAGACAGAAATGTCGCAACACCCAGGGACTACTACTTCGCTCTGGCACATACCGTCAGGGACCACCTTGTTGGGCGATGGATCCGGACTCAACAGTATTATTATGAAAAGGATCCAAAGGTAAAGTATCAAAGACCGGTAAATCAGGAAGTGGTGTCAACCAGCAAATAGTTTTGCACTACCCGCTTTGCAAAACCAAACGTGTTATTTCTTTAAAAATGCAAGTAACAAAAAACAGACTAGCTACTGTACTTACACAATTGAATTAATAAAAGCATAATGTAATGCCAAAAAAAATGTTGGCAAACGCTGATAAATGAGAGGGTACAAAATATAGTGTCATTTGCAACAGTGAAGGGTTGGTGCACATTGTGCTTGAATTACTGCTGTTACCGTTGTTGGTGTTTGCTGTAGTCATGAACGGCACTTGTTGATACCGTGCAAACGATGTATTCACAGTTGTATTGAATACAATTTTAACATTATATATATATATATATATATATATATATATATATATATATATATATATATATATATATATAGATAGCTAGATAGATAGATAGATAGATAGATAGATAGATAGATAGATATTTTTTTAGAGCTTTGTGAATTGGGCCGCTATATGAACTGTTTGGATGAAATATTAAAGTGACCATGACTTCCAGTTTAAAATGTCTTCCGTATTTTATTCATTTGGTGTTTTGGCTTATGAATGAGTCCAAATGATTGGAAATATTGGCTTTACGTATAGCTTCGAAATAACTGAAAGACAAAAAAGATTTTCACAATGGTGACCCTTGAAACCTATGTCTCCATTGATATTGTTATTGAACGTTGACATCTTATTGGCTGATCAATTTAGAAGCACTTGCCCGAATTTGCAAATCTTGTATTTTTATGTTATTCTGTGGTTACCCAATCTTTCACCTGGTTCTTTCAAGGCTTTTGCAGACCTTGACAAAATGTAAGAAAAAATAATTACAATATAGCCATGACACTTAGAAAACCAAAAACATGTTTCATTTGTTTACAGCCACTGTATGTCCAGACCTTGGCTACAGGCCAGTGGAGAGCCGCAAATGACTGTATTTTCTGCTTCACAGTGGTTCCTGCTTACTGAACTGCAACCTTTCCTTGCTCTGTTTGCTATTAACATTACTTATTAGGTACTACCCAGATTTTTTTGCTTTACTGCTGAATCATGGGGCAGAGAACAAATGCCTGGAGTTTCGTCATTTACTAAATGAAATATCCCAGGCCTTATTACAGTGCAGTGGAAAATAGGGCAAAATATTCCCAATGCTAGCTCAAAACACGCCTCTAATTGGTTTTTAAAACAATCAATGCAGAAGTGTTGAGTGAAGGACAGCTTTTGATGGTTTGAAATCAACACATTAATGAGGTAAATGGTCTAATCCAACAATCAAGCCAATTAAGATAATATATATATATATATATATATATATATATAATTACCCCAAAAAGATGAGTAAGCAAGGCCCAGATAATATGTGTTGCCGTTCTGAAAGTAATTCCTAGCAGGAATGATTTATAAATAGATGTTAGTTAATTTCCATTACCACCTCCCTGACCCCACTCTCAGAAACATCAATGCGATGGTCTCTCAAGCTGAGTGCAGAATGTAGCTCTTAATCTAGGTCTTAAAAAACCCAGTTATATATTGTATCTTTCTTTTTTTATTTATGTACTGTACTAATAGAATAAATAAAAATATTGGTTTGAGTGATTTGAGTCTGTGTGAGGTGATAATGGAAACACACACACCAGGCCTAACATTATTACATTCATCTGTCAGCCTTCCAGGAGAGAAAGCACTGCTGCAGTGATTGTAAATAAAGATGGACGAGCAGCACAGCCACTCGGAGGGAACATCAGAGGACTGCAGTGGGGTGCCATTGCTTAAAGCTTCCGTCATTGTTTACCCTCCCCCACCCCTCAAAAAGAAGAAGCCCTCTGTAATACCTAACTTTCCCAAACGATGTTTTGTTATACAGATCAAATGTGCATCTTTTCTAATACAGTAAGAATGCTATTTTTAAAACCTACGAGGCACACCACGTTTTTTTAAACACATAAATCCAAGTAAGCTGGTTTCATGTTCTGCACTGGGTACTTTATATGCTCCTTATGGCTGAATTGCTGTACCTTGGCGGTTATGAGGCACTATGAGACAGAATGCCTCAGTATTTTAGATTTGTGATTTGGTATTGTTTTTAGGTTTTGGAATACAAATTATGTTATGAAAGCACTACAAAACCATTTTTCTTTGTGTTTTTATGTGTGTTATTTTTGATTGAAGCCTTTTAATGACAGGTTGTTGTTCATTTTCATTTTGTATTCATTTTGTACTTGTTGCTTCACAGTCACCGCACGGTAAACTAGGGTAGTTGAGTTCCCCAGAACTTTTTTTTTTTCTTTCCTTCATTGTTTTATTTGGAACATGCAGTATATAGTGGTTAGGGTTTTAGATTCAGGATTAGGGGTTAGGGTTGGTGGAATCGCTTTCCAGGACTGAATTGAGAACTCCTGCTTAAACCTATTAAAGTTCCCCTCTTGGCTCTATGCTGCCTCCTGATAGCTTAGCCCACCATAGCCAGAAAAAAAAAACACACTTGGTTTTGCCTCTTCAGTAACTGTTGCTTATGAAGAGTCTGAAATATATTGCCATCAGTGTCTGTTAACAGTATCTTTTTTTTCACTAACCAATAGCTACTTCTGTCAAAAGGAAACTCATCGATTTTATTTCTTTCGCAGCGGATTCACTACCTGTCTCTGGAGTTCTACATGGGGCGAACCCTGCAGAACACGATGATAAACCTGGGACTGCAAAACGCCTGTGACGAGGCCATTTATCAGGTAGATACTGCATTTCAGGAGGAGTTTTCACCAATACATATGGCGTGCCTGTTTTTCTAGTACAAAATTGATTACGCTACATCTCCATGGCTTCTTAAACAATTGTCTTTCACATATTAAAATCTCACTAGATTAATGTATAATACATTCATTCAATAATGCACATTATAAAGTAGATTCTCGCTGAATCCTGGTACTCCATATTGACCTATAATTTGCACCATACTATCATAATGAAATGCATGCTGGTGTGTGTATGAACGTATGAAAAATAGAACACAAAGACAGCCATTTTAGTAAGGTCAGAATTACCATCAGGACAAGTCACCAATATCAATAATGTGTGGGCAGTTAATGAATGTACTGTATGTATGGAAAACACATACAGTTTCTCATGCCCCATAAAGTAAATTGTGGAGGCCTCCTTGAGAAATGAGTAGCTTCCCATTTAACACACATGCCTGTATCTTTGGATAGCGTATGTTACTTCTTTCCTCACTTCCTTTTTCATTTATGTAAGCTTCACTTCTAATATGTTAATTCCAAAAGATCCCAGTCCCTGTTACCAGGAAGGGGAAGTTAAGCTTCATAAGAGGAAGATGTTTGGGGGGATCATTGGGTCAGTAGCCCTGGTGTTAGATAAGGCATCCTTCATAAACACTGCATAGTTGACATGATATTGCAAAAGACGATACCTCTGCCAGCACAGTGTCCTCACGTATTTGTCTGGTTGTTGATGCACAGCCTACATAATGGATCTCCTCCTGGCGACTGATGAGTTAGTAATACTGACATCACATATTTACCTCTCGATTACAGTGCTTGCTCTTTAGTTGAATGTTAAGACGTTCATCTTTATGGTTTGTGATTTGTGTCCAGCCATGGCCTCTCCATGCAATCCACTGGGCTTGCATTCATTCTAGGACAGAGTAATTTCTTCTGCAAATCAAATACAAAACTCTGCATCTCCCTGTCTCCGATACGCTTTGGTCAGAGGGAAGATAGTAGGAGTCATTTCACGTCGGTGCTGTCCCACATCCTATTGACAGTGTGTCTGTATAATTGATTTCCAAGTGGTAAAGGGTTTGGTTAAATGCTGCCTCTGTCACTGGCTTAGAGGTCCTCTTTGCCACCTATATAAGACTGGTAATGAACAGACATTGGAAAAGAATGTCTGTTCTTAGAAATAGTCATTTTTTTCAAAATATAGTTATACAGTGCTCCCTCGCTATAACGCGGGTCTCGGGGGACACCCAATATGAGTGTTGTAACCGAAGAGCGTTATATACGGGGGAGGGGGTGGGGGCTCCGCGGGACACATAACACACATCTGACTAAACTACAAAATAAAATAACTCCCTCTCTAATGTACATATAGTGAAGCAAAAATGTAACTTTCCGTGAATTAACTATACATAAAGCACCATGTAATCAACGCTATATTTAAAAAAAAAAAAAAAAAAAAAGGTAACATTCCCACTCGTAGATCATTTTAATGAGCAGTTTTTAAACAGTAAGTAGCCTGGTTAAACGGCGGTCGGAAGTTCAGTTCGAAGCGACGGACAACCAAACCAAGTGTGAGAAGGAGAGCGGGTCAGGAGAGGGGAAGAGGGAATGGGCTCGCCCCAGGTTCAGCTGCCATAGCTGGGCTGAAGCGTCTCGTCTCCCGGAGAAAGCCTCTCGCAGCAAAAAAGTAAATACATTAGGAAAGATAACCACGTAATAGGCCTAATATTTATTTAATTATAAAACGAATGCTGAATAAGATGTCTGTGTTATAAGTGCCAGTGCAGCTTTTCTTCAGTTCAGATATTGTATCAAAAGGGTGAGACAGAAACAGAAGTTAGACTGTGAAGTTGTTTACAGTTTGAACAACACCTGTATTGTATTTACTGTATAAATATTGCATGAATCACTAGTATAGGGAATTGGGGCACATGCTGTAGGAGCATTATATCCGAGGCGCGTTATAACCAAGAGCTTTATAGCGAGGGAGTACTGTATATTTGTTTTGCGACAGCCTGAAGTGCAAACCCATCGGAGCTGGCTGAATGAATTCCCTAGAGGCACAGCTAAATCAGTATTTCAAGAATACTGGTAAGAAATTAATATCAATAAAACCCAGCCCCCTTCCGATGCAAGCAGTGTTTCAACAGTTACTTGGAAACCAGAAATTTCATGCAAATCCTTGGGAGGACGTTATAAAACTGTGGGGCCTGTTGACATAAAAGTGTTGCCAATAACAACAATGAGCTTTTGAAATTCTAACAGTTGCAACAAAATTCCAAAGCAGGCCCAGCATTTGATTTTGACCAACCACAGCCAGACATTTTATAGTTCCAGTGAACTGTAGCCCCAAACACATACGAACAGTTCATATTGGTCTATTTCCTTATGAATGACTTGCCTGATAAGGAAATCAAAGTTTATGGATTGGAATCAGAAGTACGGTATAAGGAACAAATAAAAGCTAATGAGTCAGTCAGTGCTGTTTGGTTCAGTGGGTGCTGTTGTCCCCTAATCCCTAGGTCTTGGATCTAGTCAGTCACATGCCACTGAGTAAGAAGATTATGTACATTTAAAAAAATTGTGTCAATGCAGTGCTTAATTGAAGGCTTCAGTAAGTCAATGAAAATGCTTGGCAAATCATTGAACATCATTTTGTAACCGTAAAACACATAGTTACCAAGTTGGATTACATTTCTCAAAATACCTATGAATGGCACAGTGAGTATAGTATGCTGGAATTGGAGCTGAAGGTAAAGTCCAGGCAAATTTCCAGATGAGAATTATTGTCCTTGACATGCTGCTGTGACTAAGCTCAGATGAAAAGGGTTGAAACTCGTCTGTCTCTAATAGTGAAGGTCTCCTCACCCTCTCATGCACTGAATTGCTCTCTCTCTATTTCTCACTTGCAGCTGGGTCTGGATCTGGAGGAGCTGGAGGACATTGAAGAAGATGCGGGGCTCGGGAATGGAGGACTCGGCCGGCTTGCAGGTAAATTGGCTTAGTTTGGACAGCCAGCCAGCTATTACAAAGGTTATACATTTGCATACAGTTACAATGCTCCCCTGTATGTTAACATTCTTTCACTATGTACTTAACCATTATTTTGTTTTGCTTTAATGCACATGGTTAACTTGTATAAGAGAAATGAAAGAAGCTATTGAAGAGATATCACCCAAAGATCTTGGGATTCATAAAAATTGGCAAGCCGTTTGTGCACTTGTTTTTGCTGTGTGTACAGCATTTACTGTAATAAAATAAAATACAGCAATTCTATTTGTATAGTATGTTATTAACTGTGTTTTGTCAGTTTTCCATTTTATTACACTGTATTTGGAACCTGGATTTACCGGATTCTGCCAAGTCAGCGCCCCAGGAGTGTAGAGTTGATGTTAAGGCAAAGTGGGGGAGGGGCGTTGACTCAAGACAGGGGTGAAATAACAAGCAATGTTACTGTATTATTTTTAACATTAGCTAGATAGATTATGTTTAGAATTAGGCATGTTTAAAATTCAAAAGGCATGGCACACAGTTATGTTAAAGAATCAAAAAATACAGTTAACATTTATTAACACGAGAACCGCCATGGCAGTCATTTGACGCTTTTCACTTTTAAAATGTAAATTACTGTGCGTGTGTGAAAGATATGTGGTTATCCGTTCTTGACTTTTCCTAAATACATGTATTAAATACCTTGATGGCGTTTGAAAGGCAGGATCGCAAAAATTAAAAAAAGTTATAATCCCCTCTACCTTTGACTGCCTTTTACAATACATGGTTTTATTTTGAATTCAACCTACAATATTCTATTTTATTTTTATATACAATCCTGTTGTTATCTCTACTGGACTTGGCAGCCATCAATTCCTTCATTTTGTACAAGGAATGCACTGGGGAAAATATCAGTAGGAGAGATTTCATCTTTAAACTGGCCACAGCGCTTCGGCAGAAACATTTTGATCAGAAAACTGCAAAGCAACAGGATGCTGCAGCTAAACCTGGATTCAGTGCTGCACCGAGTGACACACACAAGAGAAAACATGCTTTCGTTTTTACAGTTTTGTATGTACATACACCTGTTTACACACTAGTTTCTTTTTAAATGTTTATTTTATTATAATTTTTCATTTTTTGAAGTAGTGCTTTATAGGTGGTAAGTTAGAAAATAACCTCTTCTATGTTTAATTGTTTATTTGTGCTTGAATATAACACTTGAGTTGTATCCAGTAGTTTGTCTTTCATTTTAATACTGATGTTGTTTAAAATGTAACCATCATAATGACTGCCGGGGGCGGTTTTAGGTATGAGTATAACTGCGGCGGTTCTAGTGTTGAATGGTGAAATACAAAGGGAAGAGTTTGCCTGAAAAAAGGGTGCTGCGTAAGTCCACTGTAATGTAATTTTAAATCTTCATAAAACACACATTAACCTTTAAAGCTGAAAATGGATTGTAGCTTAACAGGAAAGCGTAATCAATCAGATTCAAAACGAAAAGTGCTTACAATGTATTCAATCAATGCACAGAGCAAGTACTGTACTGCACAGCTTGTTCTACTCACTTGAAGCGCGAGATTTGAAATTTCAGGCAGCATTTGCGCATGGTTATTTTTATTTTTTTTGCGCATGGTTATTAGAAACGGTGCAAAACTGACATTCATCTAAAAGTGGAAGTGGGGCTGTAGATCAAACATGGGCGTTGACTCAGCAGAATCCGGTAGTAAATAAACAAGTTCTATTACTTTTTCTCCTCAAACTCCCTGTGGTTTGCTGCCTCCCGGATCCTGATGTTGTGAGTGCTAGTTTGGCTTCAGTGTCAGCATGGCCTTGTGATGAACAGTCGGCCTCGCAGATGGCGTGACAGCTCCAAGGCAATTTCCTGTTTGACTTTCCTTCTCCTGCAAGGAGCTTAACCCTGTGTGTGCAGACAAGACTGGGGGTCTCTGTCTGCATTGATTAGTATCTCACAAACCGTAGACATGGGTCCTCCACATTCTGCAGCAGTTCTGAATAGCAGCCTTTCATTTCCAGCCCTTTACAATTCACATTATTTTATTTTATTTTAACTTTCTAATTTGTCTTTGCAAATCCATATCAGAACTGAATGGGGTATAAAGAATGGTGCCCATACATACTGTCCTAGATTTCTGCTGATATACAGATGTTTGTTTTCACATTTGCCTTAACAGAGGATTTGGAAAACTAGACAAAGATTATTTTGTTTTCAGGGAAATGATTGCTAACCCAACGGCTTGATCCAGTCTTATGATTGCATCTTTATATTGTATTGATAACCTCGTTATCAGCGGTGAAGGCTGCTATGAGGCAGTGGGGGAACCCTGACTCATTACACTTGATGTATGAGCAGTCTGAGAACTTTGAGTGTGTCTTACTTGGTTGGTTTTATAAAGGAGACAAAGTTCATATCAGAAACTCAGTTCTTCGAAGGGATCCTGTCTAAAAGTTTACTGCAGTATATTATGGTAAAAACCGAGTGAGTACATTGTGACCATGGTTAACCATTATAAAACTAAAATGTATCGTCTGAACTTGTTTGATGGCAACTTTACTGTGGGATACAGAGCAATAGAGTCTTATTTTCAGGCATTTAGCCAAGGTCAACATGACTTAAGTACACATCAAATCCTGAAACGAGAGCATTGAAAGGCATTTTGTTTTAGAACACGTTAAAGTTTTTAAACTTCTGGTTTAAACAGGTCGAGTCTATCCCAGCTACACCCATGACTTTTGTATATTTGGTTTCACTAGCTGTTACATTAAAAGAAAATGTAAAGACCGGCCCAGAAGACCATTTTAGTTTGTTCCTTTGGTGGCTGGAATATTATGTCAACAACTTTCATATTTTACGATCATTTTTTAATGCGCAGTATGTAAATATGCAAAAACTGTCTTTTGGATCATGTGATAAGATAAGTCTGTGCAGACCAATAGGAGTCTTCTAATTTTACTTCAATTCTCACATTTTTTAGCCAGTCAGTGTAAATTTAACAGGGAAAGCTTTTTCTTGCCGTGGCCTTTACATTTCCTTTTTTTTCTGGTATCTCCAGTTATGAAAGAAGATCTCTTCAGTCAGCGCTTGTCCTTATGAAATATACAAAGAGCTTTTCTTCCTGAGAGGAGTGACATTGAAATGCAGCAGTTTGAGTTCATTAAGAGGGTTTGAGTTCAATAAATAAGGAACATGTCACAGCTTGTGTGTTCCTGTGCTCAATGAAAACAGCAATATTGTACTTCTTGTTCATGTAGGGGTAATCTGTGGGATTCTTAATCAGTCATCCAGTGTTTTCATTTCCTTTTTAGCCTGTTTCTTGGACTCCATGGCATCCTTAGGCCTGGCTGCCTACGGATATGGAATCCGATATGAGTTTGGTATTTTCAACCAAAAGATCTCCAACGGCTGGCAAGTAAGCCAATTTAGAATGGGAAATAAACACAAACTATCTGGCAGCACAGAATTCCAATTTGGGATTCTAGTTAAGAAAGTGTTAGTGTGTTTCTTCTTTTTTAATGTCATATGTTAAACAACACAGATCCTCTCAATAACAGGACTCGTTTTCTCAGTGTAAAGCAGCAAGCATTTAAGTGTTAGGTCCTCTGTTTTCTGTGTTTATGTTATTTATACAGGCTATACTTTTTATTGATGGCATTGTGGTACACATAATTACCAAAATAATAGAATATCCTATCAGTATTATACCGTGTCCTGTTCCTCCAAATGCACCACAGGTGATAAAACTTTTGTTTTGATATGTGCTTCCCCCAATAAAAATGTCTCAAAGTCTCCATTTTAGTTTTCACACCAGACTATTCAATATGGACATTACTCAGATATTACTTTTACCTGATAAAGTGACCAGGGACTTGCTGCGTGTTGCCATGCTGTGGATGGCTTTGAACTTCCACTGAGACTACAGATCCATTCTGTGTGAAACCTACATACTGTACAAATGTGAGGATCTGTATAGCTATAGTACAGTGTCCCCACCATGTTAGTCATGTTACAGAGCCACCGTTATGATTGCAGGTAGAGGAAGCAGATGATTGGCTGCGCTATGGGAACCCGTGGGAAAAGGCCCGTCCTGAGTACATGCTCCCTGTGCATTTTTATGGAAGAGTTGAGCACACCGCTCAAGGAGCCAAGTGGCTTGACACACAGGTAAGTGTCTGACCTACTGATGGTCTCTCTTTAATAAAATTTGATGCAATTTGACCAATATTGTTGCTTTTTTTTTTTTTTTTACTTTAGAAAAATATGGTTTCAACACAATTCTGAAAGGGGCTGGAATTTCAGTGAAAGCTGAAAATTTGGTCAAACTGAGTCTTGCTTACGCATACTGTGGTGTGTGTTCCTTGGAGGGGTTGGGGGTGGGGGTCTGTGGAAGGGTGTGGGTATTCACTGACACGGGAGACAGAAGTTGTAATTGAAACACCGCACAGGTGCTCGGTTTTATTTCGTTTACTCTTGTGAGTTGCACTGATTTGTTTTAGCCCGCAGAGGGCGCTGTGGTCCGTGGTCTGGCTACCACCTATGCTATCCAGAACCTACGGGCATACCACGTCATGGTACACAGTTCAGTTGCAGGTGCACTCGCAGGTGCTCGAAAATAATGAAAACGAAAGGCAAAAAGAAAAAGGGAAATTAAAATAATCAAATACAATAATCAAAACTACAAAATACAGGTGCTGCACTTTGCAGCGTGAACTTCCCCAGTCGCCACTACCCGTACGTCTCTGGTCTCCGTCCTACTCTCCGCTGTTCCTCAACTAGGTTTCTTTTAAAACACACTATCGGGGTCTGCCAACGGATTCCCCACTCTCTCTCTATCTCTTCAGATTCTCCGTGGAAGTTTTTTTCTCCCGTCCGTCAGCTGGTCTGGCCGAGCAGCGTAACCGCTTGCTCGTTGTACAGGTCTAAAGGGGCAGATCTGAGGAAACAGCAGAGTATTAATTTATAGGATCAGCAATCCCACTAAAACCTGCCTCCCAGCCACTCAGAGAGGGGGAAAGCGCACACACCCTCTTCCCCACCTCTCCGTGTCACCGCCATGACTGGCAGGCAGATCCCATGGGACTGCCGCCCCCCTTCCTGCCGTCGCTCCCTGTTACAGGGTCCTATACCATTCAACTTCTGTTATGTGTGTTTATCTGCAAAAGCAAGACTATCTGTGCTGTGCACTACATGAGGTGCATTTTCAAACCGTTGCCAAGCTTGTTTTGTGTGGGTGACCTATTTCTTACCCTGGCACACTTGTAATATGTGCATGTGAAACTCTTACTCACTCTCGCTGCCTTAGATGCCAGTGTCTTTGTGTCCATAGATCTCAATACAAAAAATGACAGATTCACAGTTAGTGCCTAAGAGAAAGATCCATTCCCTGGTATTTTATCAGTGTTGCATTTGCCTGTAGCATCAGTTTTGAGTCTTTGTCACTTAAGTAAGGAATGTCTGTGAAGCCAGCTGCGACCCTTTTTATCTGTGTTGCAGATAGTGCTTGCCATGCCCTATGATACCCCAGTACCAGGATACAAGAACAACACTGTCAACACCATGAGACTCTGGTCTGCCAAAGCACCCAATGATTTCAACCTCCAGGAGTGTAAGTTATTTTTATCATCTGTACCTATACCGATTAGTTTCAGTTCCAGACCTCAGCATGGTCTTACATCTGTAGAATTAGACTCCACAATCTGTAGTTTTCAGAAACTGTAAGTTTATATCCATTTCTAACATGAGTAGGATTGTACCACACATTTTTCTGAGTAAAGTCAGACTAACCTTTTTTTTTTTTTTTTTTTTTAACAGAATTTTTTTCTCATTAGTCTAAACTGTTCTAATGTGAACAGCTGCGATTCTCATACAGCAGACTGGCACAAGTCAGACATCACACCTCTAATTAAACAGAAGTAGAACACAGGCATTTAACATATCTAAAAACAAGCTGCTACACTTATAGTTGCAGAGGAATCCATTTGTTTAGTTTTGTTTAAAAAATAGAGCCATTTAGGGGCTTCCGAGTGGAGCATCCAGTAAAGGCACTCCGGTTGGAGTTCTGGATGCGCCCTATAGCCTGGACGTCACCAGTTCGAGCCCAGGCTATTCCACTGCCGACCGTGGACAGGTGCCTGCAGGCTTGCCTGTAAGCTGCCCAGAGCTGCATTGTCCTCCGACACTGTAGCTCTGGGCTGGCTGCATGGCAGGCTTGCAGAGTGAAAAGTCGCAGGGGTGGTAGTGGTGGGCTGAGCCTAAGTACAATTGGGCATTTCAAATTGGGAGAAAAACGGGGTAAAATTTAATTGCCGACTACTAAATAAAAAAGAAAATAGAGCCAATTAAACCAAGTCATAAAAACTATTTGACAAACGCACAATATAATGTCCTAATCATAACATTCTCCACTAACATTAGTGGTACTAATGGTAGTTTGATCGCAGTGGCAATGTTGTAAATGGTCCCTCCGATTTACGTGTAATTTGTAGTGATAAAACATGCTGTCACACTAGCCCAATAATGGTGGTTAGTTCCCATAGAAACCAATTAAAAATAGCTGACTGTTTACTAAATAAGTGTTAACTTCCCCTTTTAACTTTTAGAGAGTTACAATGGTAGATCATAGTGTATATAGCTAATGGAGGCAGAGTTCATTCTCACAGCAAAAGGTTGTTTGCAGTCTTAAATATCAATAGTCAATAAAAAAGTAAAACACACTTCATGGATGACATGTTTATTGTTACTGCTCCCTTTACCATTTCACTCCTATGGAAAATTGGCTCCACTTGAACTTAGCACTAGTGATAACCCCTGGTTGACCCGGCAAGATGTCTTTATGTATGTTGATAGGCCTGTAGATAAACCAAGGCCTTTGTATTTTTGGCTTCGCTGTCGCCATGACAGTTGGAGTCATTATTTCCAGAGTAGCAACTGACTATGGAACATACTATAAGTACAATTATAAACTCTGAAAGCTGAAAGTGATTATTTTGCTTTAGATTTTGGTTCCTGAAATACTTTGGTCTGTTTTTCAGTTTAGAGCTCATGCCGTGTAAAAGCAAATACCAAGGCCATTACACTAATGTCGGCTTCATTGTTGCTTTGCCATGGCTTAGGCAGAATATCTTACTGGGAAGGAATCTGACTGGAATATCAAGTAGATTTGGGTTGAAACCACGTGATGGAGATGGTGTGAATTGTTTTGCAAGTTGCTTGTATCAAATGGACATGCAGATCTGTCTGATTTTACAAAAGTGGTTTATATTGGTGAAATGTGCTAGATGCATTTTTTAAATTGTTTTTTAATTTAAAGAAATTATGCACACTATCATTTTCACAGAATTTGCTTTTATTCTTGTTACCATAATCAGAATAAGAATGTTACTGAGGATAGTGAAAGTGGTTTTGTGGGATGGGTACAGTAACATATTGTACTAGTGCCTGAATGGGGCTTGAGGTTGTTATGACCGTGCTGATGACAGTGATAGAAATTGTGATAAAATTATCATTTGCATGTTGAAACATTACTGAAAAGACGTCGTGGAATGGAAATAAATCATGGTTGGGAACAAGATCCCTGATTCAGTTTGGCACAGTGATTTATAAGAAGGCATCTTTCAGTTAACCACCATTAGAGATCGTCCAACCTGACTTTACAGACACCTCTAGAATTAGTCATTTTCTGTGGTGCAATTTATTACATTTTTTTTCTTCAATATTTCATTCCTACTCTGTTGACAACTTTTTTACTAGTGTTAAATATTTCCTCTGAATAGAACACAATGTCCAGCACGGACAGTATTTGTTTCATTATATTATTAGAAGCTGAACTACTCATTAAAGGATGCTGGCGCTAATTGCCCTCTTAAATCCATATACTGATCCACTCCCTGGACTTCTCCTCTTGACTTGCAGTCAACGTAGGTGACTACATCCAGGCTGTGTTGGACAGGAACCTGGCTGAGAACATCTCCAGAGTCCTCTACCCCAACGACAATGTGAGTATAAACCTGCAGGCTAATGCCGAAGCTAATGGCTGAAATGCCATTTCAAATTTAGTTCTGGGTAAGGCCGACTACCTGTACAGGGAATTGGGACACTCTTATTTGGTTTGTGCTGCTTGTTTAAACTTGTTTGTGACCTCATTGTGTTCAGTTCTACCACTAAAGGTCATGCAACATGAATGTTTTCTTTGAGCTGTTCAAATATTTGTATTTATTTATATTGTTACTTGAACCCTTCTCAGCTACAGCCCTTCCCCTACCATGACTGCAGTTGTTTTAACAGTTGCATGAAAGTTGATTCTGGTTTCATAAGCTTTAGGACAGAGTAACTCCTTCAGTTCTGCTGTATACTCATAATGGTCTGTACTTTCTAGACTTTAAACAGACCAATATCAAAATGCTTAAAAGCCTTTCTGCACTTTTCTTTCCTTTCCAGATATAGTAAACCGGTTTCTTTTGACTATTACCTCAGATTAAACAGATGGGGAGAATAAAATAAAATCCAACTTGTATTTAAACTCCCACAGATTGTATGCACAAAAACATATTTAAAAAAAAAGAGTGGTAATCAGATTATAGCGATTCTGTTAATATACAGTACTTTTGTTTTCTGGTCCTTTCTACTCGTACTTACTAAAGTACAATCTAATCAAACACAAAGGTGTATAATCCCATTAAATAAGGCTTGTAAAAATCAATGGGAGAGGAATGGTCTTGTAAAGGCTTTTCCTGTGACTCTATATCCTACTGATCTTCTGGCAGGTACAGGAGCTGTAGTGAAGATAACTGCAGTATAGTATTGTAGTTCAGCTTTTTCAATGCCAAAGGTTTCAAGTCTTTCTCAATGTCTTTGTAATTGAACGGATTATGTTTTTTTTTTGTTCATTAATGGAGTGCTAACCAAGGTCTTAAATAATTTGAATCGCGTAATTGCCATAACGAAAAGCCAGTCATGTAGAACGAAACAAATCTGTAAAAAAAACTTGAATGTGCTTGAAGAAAGTATCATTGCTTGTTTAAAGCACCTGTATTTACTTGTCTGCTTCAAATGCACATTCCCTTTTCTGTTTGATTTAGATAAGCAGTAATAAAAGCTCTATTTAACAAAAATGTATTGAAAACGCTCTCCCACTAGGGACATTATAGATAAGCAAATACACTTCTAACCATTACTTCTGATGCTGCATAGAAATGCTGTTGTGAGAGAGCCTCAATAAATCACTTAGTGTTGAGATAAACAACCAACCCTAGCCCTAACCCTAACCCTAATCCTAATCCTAAACTATTTTTAGGTTTATTCATCCAAATGAACCCTCCAGGCCTGCCAGTGTGCACATAGCACATACAGTATTGGACACAACTTTGTCTGGAGTTTGTATGAGCTGTCCTGGGTTTAGACTTCCTTTCAATTTGTTCACTTATTTCACAATCTGCTGCCTCCATGTTAACACTTGGGATAGATGTATTAATATATTTCCAATTTTTTTGTGAAATGAATATAAAACTGTTATGGTTTTAACTATGCAGCATTTAGCAATTAAGCATTTTTCAGCATAACCATTACCTTGCCACTGAAATGATGTCTGGTAACAAATAAGCCTTCACGTTTTAATGAGCAACTGAAATCTCAAAAGCTAACAGTGGACGAGGATTTGAAACCAAATCTTGCACTTGGTCGATTTCTGTATTTTTTTTTTTTTTGCATACTGATGCCTCGCCTCTCGTTATGCAAGGCCTTATGGAATAACTGTCTTAAAAACATGCCTGAATACCTAAACCTGCAGTTGAAACTGGTATATACAGTATATAAGTGTAATACGCACAAAATGCACTGCAAGTGCAAAGACAGAAAATGTTGCATACAATAAATACTGTCTGTGTTTGGTTTCTTGTGTTAACAAAATGACTAGGTGAATGAAACACTGACTGCTTAGTCATCAAAATTAAAAAACAACATTCTTAAAAGTTCAGAATGGGTGCAAATACTGGAAAGCTCTGGCTTTACATGGCTTTGACAAGCTTTGAGTTTACTTGCAATCTCAAATCCTAATGTCTTGTTTTGTGTTAACTGGTTACAATATATTGCTCAGCAATTCTTTTATACCTGCTGTCTCATTGGTCCAAACCAGAGAGGTTTTTTTTACCTTAGTGAAACTGTGAGGCAGCTTTACAAAATCTCTTTTGTATTGAGCTGTCAAATGGGATCAGATTTGTTTACACGTATCTTTGAGAAGTATACAAAGACACAATGGTGTTTATTCATGTACCTGACTCTCTGTTTTCAAGGAGCAGTAGGCAGTAACTTGACCTTTTGTTCAGTTTTTTGAAGGGAAGGAGCTGCGTCTGAAACAGGAATACTTTGTGGTTGCTGCCACTCTCCAGGACATCATCCGACGCTTCAAGTCCTCCAAGTTCGGCTGCCGGGACCCTGTCAGGACTTCATTTGAAACATTCCCTGAAAAGGTGGGCAGCTTTAAACACCGCTCAGTAAAACTAGTCTTGTGAAACATGCTCTAGGAAATGTTGTGAACAAAAGCAGTTAATTTCATACCTGATGCATTCCAGTGCACATAATATGTTCCTAAATAATTTTATTTTCTGGCTAATGGTATCTATTCGGAAAATGGGCTATGCAGGCTACAGACACACACTGAGGTGTACCCCTTTCTTCAAACAGTTCTAATTCTAAAAGAAAGCAACACATCGAAATACATTTTCAATCGATTGCAGAGAGAAAGCCCTTAGCTCACTTTTTAGTAGAGATTCTTGTGTGAGGCATTGGACCGCAATGATTGATGACCGTTTAGTAATGAGATGTTTGGCAACCAAAGAAAACAAGGTCACCAGTACAGAACAGCAAAGCCAAATGCATTTAGCCACATTTCACGTCCATATGAAAATAAACTCAACAAAAATAACCCTGCACTCTGCCAAAAAGAAAGAGTTTCATAAGGAATGCTTGAAATATTGAACTGGGCTGTTAACAATCATTTGGAAATGTTCCTGTGGTCTTTTGTGGAATATTATTAATTTACTGTGCATTCATTTACCATGTGGAATAGTATTCATTTACCATGTGGAATACATGTGGAATAGTATTCATTTACCATGTGGAATAGTATTCATTTACCATGTGGAATACATGTGGAATAGTATTCATTTACCATGTGGAATAGTATTCATTTACCATGTGGAATACATGTGGAATAGTATTCATTTACCATGTGGAATAGTATTCATTTACCATGTGTCAGTGAGCCTTGGGACCAAATATATATTCTGCACCACCTCCCTTCCATTTTCTAAAATAATCCCAATATTGTCAAACAATGTTCTGTAAGTGCAAACACAGATTACAATATTACATAAAATAAAAAAAGAGGTGTATATTTTTCTCAAAATCTGCCTTTACTGGCTTTGAACTTCATTTGAGCTTCAACAGCCTTCCTCATTGCATTAAAATCCTGTGACAATGTGACCTTTCAACTCTGAATGCAACGAGGAACTCTGTGCATTCCTGGCCCCTAGGATTCTCTCGACAAACTCAAAGCTTGTCCAAGCCAGATTTAGAGAAAAAAGACAATAGCTTAATAGAGGAACAACATAACCTACCAATCAGAATGATTACAAACACCATGAAATCGTAAGGGCAATGTAAAAACACGATTAAAATGACATTTGAAGACAAAATCGGTTTGTTTTTATTGAGGAGTGTATCTGTTTTAAATTCAATATTGTATTATGTTTTCTTTCCAGGTGGCTATTCAGCTAAATGACACCCACCCAGCCCTGGCTATTCCTGAGCTCATGAGAATTTTGTTGGACGTGGAAAAGTTAGCCTGGGAGAAGGTACTGTAAGATATTCTCTGCAGCACTGGCACTGACATATATACCTGTTAGAGGAACATGTCTATGCTACCATTAAAACCCAGCAGTAAATGTACTGGCGACTACAATGATCAGTTCTAGTTTGGCTAATGATGACTGAATATTTAATAATAAGGTGAAGGTTGAATTGGTAATTTAAAGTCATGAGGTAGGATAGGATCATGATGAATTAACTCTATTGTCTTGCCAAGCTAAGGTGACATTTTTAATATAGAATGGAATTTGGCAGTCAGCTTGTGTTAGCTGCATGGTGTCTCAAAGTGAGCTACAGGTTAAAAACAAAATTCTGATGTAGTGCTTTAAATTTGATTCTAACAGGTTTACAAATGAAGCCCATTTATAGCAATGTATTGGTCATTGGCTTATACTGACATGTGGCAATAACATTATCAATTATAATTTGGGTATGCAAATAAGAATTGCAGAGCATTCTAAACAGATTTTATTTAGTCAAGTATGTATTTATGTATGTATGTTATTTACACAGTAGTTATTGCCCTGTTTTGTTTGTTTTGTTCTGTTTTGTGTGTGTGTGACTCTGTTTATTTTATTTTTTTCGTAGACTTCACACCCTATATATTCTCAATCAAAAATTAGGAAGATTGACAAAAAATGGAAACAAAATGCTTATTGTGAAGTTGTTTTTTCTCCTCCCCAGGCCTGGGACGTGACGGTTCAGACCT
Organism: Acipenser ruthenus; assembly: GCF_902713425.1. Classification (NCBI taxonomy): domain Eukaryota; kingdom Metazoa; phylum Chordata; class Actinopteri; order Acipenseriformes; family Acipenseridae; genus Acipenser; species Acipenser ruthenus. Next base: position 14,771,459 of record NC_081194.1, read on the forward strand.
GCGCCTACACCAACCACACTGTGCTGCCTGAGGCCCTGGAGCGCTGGTCTGTCCACATGTTCGAGAAGCTGCTGCCCAGACACCTGGAGATCATCTACGAGATCAACCGCAGGCACCTGGATGTAAGGATGTCAATGTGGATGACTATTGGGTACATGTATAAATTGAAAAGCAGATTAAAATAATTTAGCCTATATGAACTGTTGGGGAAACTGTTGGGGAAATGTTTTTGAGCAGTTTGATAGTTTATTCTTCAAGAAACACTTCCACCTGTCTGCTCTGCAGAGGATCTCTGCTATGTACCCCGGAGATGGGGACCGGCTGAGAAGGATGTCCCTGATCGAGGAGGGAGACCCCAAAAGGATCAACATGGCCCACCTGTGTGTGGTCGGCTCCCACGCTGTCAACGGGGTGGCCAGGATTCACTCGGAGATTGTCAAAAACACTGTGTGAGTCTGCGGGAGGGAGGGAGTCCCTCTCCATCATCGTTAGACCCCAGCTAGGATGGGCAGAATACTGTTTTATCCAAACCCTTATATGTTCTTGAGACGTTTAACCTTTTTCTTTTCTCTTGTCAGTTTTAAAGATTTCTATGACATTGAGCCAGAGAAGTTCCAGAACAAGACCAATGGAATCACTCCAAGGCGCTGGCTGCTGCTGTGTAATCCTGGACTTGCCGATGTCATTGCTGAGGTACAAACTCAATCCTTGATAACCATGCAGGGTATAAGTGACTTCAGATTCCTCTGTGAATCTCTTGAACAGTGATGCTGTAGTAATGCAGTGTATAAGGTTAGTTGAAGGATTTGAGGCTCATTCCAAGTATTCTAATTGGTCAACAGACACTATGGGCTAGATTCTCAAAGCTATTTACTCTAAATTATCATTAGCGCAATTGTTTTCTAAATGGGGGAAAAACACCAAGTAAACATCTCAAACGCGTAAGAAACAGCTTTACTGTAATACTTCATTTAAGCCCTTGAATTAAGAGTTGTTTATTTCTGGTTTGGTAACTTTATTGGGTGCGTTTCTCCTTTCTGAAAAAAAAAATTGTGCAAATGACGAATTAGAGTAAATAGTTTTGAGAATGTAGCCCTATATATAGACATGTATCTGACAGTATAGACATGTAGCACAAAGGCTGTCAGCCTTCCCCTCTTGCCACTATGACAAATGTCTGCGAAATGTGGGAGTCCGAAAGCTCTTGAAGGATTGGTGACCTGTGGGAATTAGACTGTGGCTATTATGGGTAATACAGGTGCATTCCACTTATAACGGATCCTGTTTGAACGGAGTTCCGTTTACAACACATTGAAGAGGTATGTCCCTGCCAAACAACATGGGTTTTAATGGGGAATTATTCTGGTTAAAACGGACTCATTTATAACGTATATACCGTTTAATGCGTACAGTTTTCCTGTTCCACTGGAAGGTCTTTTGCATTGAATACGTACAGTTTAATACATACAGTACTGTTTAATACGTACAGTTTTCCTGTTCCTCAGGTAGATATTTTGCACAAATAAGGTACATCCGGGACAGTAAATGACAGTCACGGTGGCATTTGTGACGTCAGGCAGGAAAAACAGTTGCTGTTTACTTTTATTCTTCTATGTTTTTGTTGGCACAGCCGTTGTACAGTTTAAATGTATAATGTATACAATTTTAATTACATTTAGTGAAATTATATATTCGTAAAATGGTACTACTAAACTCCCATTCTTTGGCAGTTAAGCTTTCTTGTATTGTTTATATTTAAGGTACTTATGTTTGCAGTTACTTACAGCATTGTGAATTGTGTTTACTACGTACTTTGTTTATAAAGTACTGATTTCCATTGTCCCTTGGAGTCCGTTATAATTGGAGTGCACCTGTACTGTACATCTCGTTTTGTTTACCCTTATTTGGATGACTCATTGACAGTAAATAACAGAAAAATAAATTTAGACAATAGCTTTAACATGGAAATGGATTGAAACTCAAAATGTTTGGCTCTCATTTGAGAAATCGTTCAATACAGAATGCACAGCTCACCAGACATGTGCATTGTTGGTAACTATTTCTAAAGTATTTGAAATTAATTCCCAGTAAACCTTTAGTAATCGCTGCTTGTTGATTCTGTAGAAAATTGGAGAAGAATTCCTCACTGACTTGTACCAGCTGAAGAAGCTGCTCAACTTCATTGATGATGACACCTTCATCCGGGACTTGGCCAAAGTGAAACAGGTGAGGTTCTGTGAAATTGACGAGAATCTTGTATGTAGGTTTTCATCATAAAACGACTTGAGAGAGAGCTTGTTTTAACAAAGGGGTTTGGTTTATTACTACATTTGCAGTTTGAGACATTTGTATAATTATTGTGTTATTTTAGCAGATATTTGCTTTCTGTTACATCTTCTCTACATGTTTGCACTGTGAATGTATTCAACTGGAGGTGCTCCCAAGTTCAGAGGATAGACAAGGACAGTGGTAATACCCTTGTAACCAGACTCCACTGTGCTGGTCTAATGCTCTCATTCCTAATACTCTGAGCTGTCTTAAGAAAGGAAGACAGGATTAGGAAACTTAGTGCTGGCTGTTTTTTCTGGAAGCAGAGGTTAAAACAGGTACCTCAGCCAATACCTAGCTCAACCATGCCTCATATGTACTCCAGATTAGCCCCAACAATTCAATATATATTGTTTATTTTTTTTTAAAACAGCTGATGTTTCTGCATAATAAACATTTTTACCCAATTGAATAGCACTGTCAGTAATAAAAGTGCATTTGGCGGTGTGGATAATAACAAACAGATCTATAAAGTAACTGAAAACTACTTAATTGATTTAAATGCTTATATATATAAACAAACATATCTATTAAGTAACTGAAAACTACTTAATTGATTTAAATGCTTATATATATAAACAAACATATATATTAAGTAACTGAAAACTACTTAATTGATTTAAATGCTTATATATATAAACAAACAGATCTATTAAGTAACTGAAAACTACTTAATTGATTTAAATGCTTATATATATAAACAAACAGATCTATTAAGTAACTGAAAACTACTTAATTGATTTAAATGCTTATATATATAAACAAACATATATATTTATATATATATATATATATATATATATATATATATATATATATATATATATATATATATATATAAGCATTTAAATCAATTAAGTAGTTTTCAGTTACTTAATAGATCTGTTTGTTATTATCCACAAGAAATGTTAGGAACGTGTACCTTGATAAAAACTGTTTAATCCACAAGTCAATAACAGAACTAATGTACAAAAGAAAATCTGTTCACTGCAGTCCTGTAGGCAACAGCATTGTCCACAAGGTTTATTTTAATTTTGTTCAAATCAATTAAGTAGAGAAAGAAAATGCTTAGAAACCTTATGGAGGTGTTAAATTAATTTAGGATAATGAGGCCTATTTCACAAGGCTTCAACGGCAAGGCTAGAATTAGGGTACAGAGCTCCAATCAGTACAGAAACCATTACACATATCTTTTTTTTTCTTTTTTTTTATTTAAGGAAAACAAATTGAAATTTTCGGTCTACTTGGAGGAAAAGTACAAAGTGAAAATAAATCCGGAGTCTATTTTTGACATCCAAGTGAAGAGAATTCACGAATACAAGAGGCAGCTGCTTAACTGTTTGCACATCATCACTTTCTACAACCGTAAGCCCAGCCTGCTTTACTTACTGCCTTAGGGTCAGACATCTATTATTTTTATTTTATTATTATTTTTTTAAATTTAGTCATTGCCAATTAGTTTTTTGTATTATTTTCTCCCCAATTTGAAATGCCCAATTATTTTTAAGCTCAGCTCACCGCTACCACTCCTGCACTGACTCAGGAGGGGCAAAGATGAACACACGCTGTCCTCCGAAGCGTGTGCCGTCAGCCGCCCGCTTCTTTACACTCTGCAGACTCACCGTGCAGCCACCTCAGAGCTACAGCGTCGGAGGACAACGCAGCTCTGGGCAGCTTACAGGCAAGCCCGCAGGCGCCCGGCCAGACTACAGGGGTCGCTGGTGCGCGGTGAGCCGAGGACACCCTGGCCCACCTAACCCTCCCTCCCCCCCGGGCGACGCTCGGCCAATTGAGCGCCGCCCCCTGGGAGCTCCCGTCCACGGTTGGCTGTGGAATAGCCTGGACTCGAACCGCGACGTCCAGGCTATAGGGTGCATCCTGCACTCTAGCGAGTGCTTTTACTGGATGCGCCACTCGGGAGCCCCTGGGTCAGACATTTATTAAACAGCATAAGGCTGCCAACGTATTACTGTAAGGTATTTTATGTATTTGTTTACAGGTACGGTATAGTAACATTTCTGAGAATTTTACTTTTACCCCTTATGTAGTATTTATTTTAAGGTTTCTTATTTTCCAGTTCTTGGAAGGGATGACAGTAATAGCATTCCTCACTTTCATGTTTGTCCTCAGAGATTGGTCACCCAATGACCTTTATGCTGTGAAAACTGTACTGTCTCAAATGTACAGTGTTGTTACCTCCCCAGCCCAGCACAAATAGATTTTTTTTTTTCATTCAGGTATCAAGAAAGATCCAAATAAGCAGTATGTGCCAAGAACTGTGATGATTGGAGGAAAGGTATGCAAAGTGTTTTATACTGCTTCACTAGCAAACATTGCAGTGGGATTAGAGTCTTTCAATGTCTGTCATCAACTGAGAAGTTTCTTTAGATTTTACTCATATCTGTTCTATTGTTCTTAATTCACTGATGTTGTCAACAACACTACTAGACAGTAAGGCTCTAACCATTGTTCTTGTTACCAGGGGTTCATTTGTAAACAAAAAGGTATCAGATCTTATGATTAAGGAAGAGGGACAGAATGTTTGTTTGTGGACCTAATGTACTTACCTGAGCCTGAGCCTTTCTGAGCTTGAACAATACCAGTGGCATGCCGACTAATCTGATGCTGTTGTTAAGAGCGCTAGTTTTTTGGCGTTTTGATGTTTGGTGTGTACAAAATTAGTCATTTTCTTACTCATAGACGTTACATCGTAAAATATATTGTTACAGTACATGTTTGTCATTCAGTTGTACATGTTATTTATATACAGCTATGGCCAAAAGTTTTGCATTAAGTATATGGAAAACTACAAAGCGGTATGCAATTCAATATGTTAAGGTAGCATTTTTCAGCAGGTTTCTTTCAACTTTATGAAGCAAAATTTGTTAATTCTATTGGGCTATGCAAAACTTTTGTCCCTAGCTGTAGAGTTGCTTTTGCAACAATGATTTATTTTTGCATACGGCTCATCATTTGAAAATTGTACAGTTCTCACCTGTCAGAAAAGGAGCTGGATCGAGGATCCTGTGCAATCCGGCACACATTAACCCCTGCTTTTACTTATTTAGTACAGCAGGTCTTTCCAGTCAAATCTGGTGGGTTACTGGCATGTACAGCTGGCCTGGCATGTAGGAGGTAACGTCTTGTTTGTTTCGTTGAAGGCTGCCCCAGGCTACCACATGGCTAAAATGATCATCAAGCTGATCACCTCCGTCGCGGACATTGTGAATAATGACCCCGTTGTGGGAGATCGACTCAAAGTGATCTACCTGGAGAACTACAGAGTATCACTGGCTGAGAAAGGTGAGATATTAAACAAAGAGATCAAATTATTCTGAAATGTATCATTTCTGTATCTTGAGTTATTAAGTCTGGCTCCTCTTCAGGTTGTCAAAGTGTGCGTCACAGAATGGTTTCAGTGTATATAGACATTTCTTTAATTTATAAGTGAATGACACTTTAGATCCAAAGTCACTTTTAAGGTTGTTGAGAACCACTGTGCCATAGAGAACATTTTTTCTTTAGAAAAAAACACAAAACACAAAAGTCCAGTATACACAAGGAAACAGTGCAGGCTTTAGTGTAAGCTAAACAGTGCCCCCTGGTGAATCTCTTTCACAACAAAACCTAGAAACAGCTGCAGCTCATAAAGTTCTGGTTGTATACTGGCATTATAGACAATATGTGTTATTTCCCTTCCTGGAAATGGGTATATGTTTAGGGACTTTCCTTCTGTTTGTTTGTGTCACACCCTCATGTGTAGGATTCCACTTGTGAAGCTCACTGCTCTCATGGTTTGTGTGTGTGTTTGTCTGTGTTTGTTGTTCCAGTGGTGCCCGCTGCTGACCTGTCAGAACAGATCTCCACGGCTGGCACCGAGGCCTCTGGCACCGGGAACATGAAGTTCATGCTCAACGGCGCCCTCACCATCGGCACCATGGACGGCGCCAACGTGGAGATGGCAGAGGAAGCCGGGGAGGAGAACCTCTTCATTTTCGGAATGAGAGTCGAGGATGTGGAGGCCATGGACAAGACAGGGTGAGTGAATGTTGAAAACACAGAGCTGAATTACAGGAGGCCTGGGCTTGAATCTGACTTTGAATGGTGTATAATAATACTATTGCAAACTTAACAGTGAACACCGTTGAAACATATTCCACTTTTTATGTGATACTGATTGTCTGAGCTACTAAATACATTAACAGTTGTCATTTGATTATATGCTTGGTTGGGGCCTACTTACATATTCGTTCTTGTTCTTTCGAAAGCTCTGCTGTATTGTAGGATTGGAATATCATAACAATTGGTTGTGCAATGGCTTGGTGTCCCCTGCAGCTACAACGCCAAAGAGTACTATGACCGCATCCCTGAGCTTAAGCAGGTGATGGATCAAATCAGCAGTGGCTTCTTTTCCCCCAAGCAGCCTGACCTCTTCAAAGACATCATCAACATGCTCATGAACCATGACAGGTAAACCACAACAACCACAAAGCACGTCGTCTTATAAAAACCATGCACTGAATATACTGTGGGTTAACCAAGAAACAATATTATTATTATTATTATTATTATTATTATTATTATTATTATTATTATTATTTTATTATTATTATTATTATTATTATTATTATTTATTTGAAAGAGACCTTTATCCCATAACCTGTCAAATCCTGGTTCCACAGCTCATCTTTTTTGTACAACAAGAAAGGAAAAAACGATGTATTTGCCCATTTACAAGTCAGCTTTGCATTTGAAATAAAAAAAAAAAAGTTGGTATATGAGACCAACAGCAGAACAGAAAACGAAGACAATACAATACATTCACTCACAGCCTTTATATTCCTTCACAGGTTCAAAGTTTTTGCTGACTATGAAGCTTATATTAGCAGTCAAGAGAAGGTCAATGATCTCTACAAGGTGGGTTTGCTGTCATTCTGTCTGACTTATAACAGCAACACAAAAACAAAACCAAAAAAAAATTGCTGGAATAAGAAATAGTGATGTAATGCTAACGTTTTTCACCCCCGGCCGGGTTCTGCATTGGGGCTTCATGCCTGTCAGGTTTTGTTCTTCATTTGTATTGTCTGCATACTGAAAGCACAGTCATCTGGCAAATGCACAGGGCCAGGCAGCAGTTCCATTCTCATTTGGAAACATTAAGTACTGTTAAGCAGGGGGTTTTAAAACCTGCTGATATTGAAAAAAAAGATGGGAGAGTGTGGAACAACGCAAGATTGGCTGGCAAGACCTATGGTCAATGGGACAGAGCAGGATCAGTTTCCTCATCAGGTCAACATATGATGTTCTCCCATCACCACCGAACCTAAACCTCTGGGTAGGAGAGGATCCCACATGTCCTTTGTGTTCATCACCTGCAACATTAAGGCACATTTTGACAGGATGTAAGGTGGCTCTTAGCCAAGGACAGTTTATACTTGGCGCCATGACCAGGTGCTGCGATGTTTGGCCTTAGCATTGGAAGACAAGCGTATCATGACCAATAAGTTGCCACCTGTTCCATCAAAACATTACACACAAAAGACAGCATTCCTCCGTCCAGGAGAGCAACCACCAAGAAAAGGTGTTAAAACCAATCCTCGCCCAGGACAACTGGAAGCTGCTAGAGACTGGAAAATGCTGGCAGATGTTGGTCAACGGCTTATTTTTCCACCTGAGATTGCCACCACTAACCTTCGACCAGATATTGTCTTGTGGTCTGGATCAGCACGCCTTGTTCACCTGGTAGAGTTAATAGTGCCATGGGAGGATGCTGTAGATGAGGCTTATGAGAGGAAGAAACTGCGGTATGCTCAACTAGCCACTGAAGCGGAATAGCGAGGATGGAGAGTCCGGGTTTACCCAGTGGAGGTGGGTTGTCGAGGATTTGTGGCACACTCTACAACCCGGTTTCTCAAAGACGTCGGATTCAGTGGCCAAGATTTGCGTCGCACAGTGAAGAACTTATCTGAAGCAGCAGAGAGGAGCAGCAACTGGCTGTGGTTGAGACGGAACGATTCTGGCTGGGGATCTCAAGCACAATAGAAAGAAAGAAACGCTGATGTACAGGTAAGTAAGCTGGGCTGAGTTGAGTGGGGGATGGAGGGGGGTGATTCTGGGATGCCAAAATCACCGTCGAGTCCTCTTGAGGTGTCGTGGGCTAGTCGATGAAACACCAATGATGGAAGGTGCCCACTTGAAGACCCCAGAGATGTACCCTACTTAGCTCAAACCAGACGGTTGTCATGCTGATGCGCTGGGGAGATCGCACTGTGGTTGATCCCCGGAGCCAGCATCGCAGCCATTGTGTGTGCTGATGCACTAGGGAAGCAAAATAAGCTGATCCCTGGACCAGCATTACACTTCAGCCATCAACACCTGACAGAAGGATATCTACATCATCATATGGAAGAAAGTGCAAATGGATGGAGACACCTATGGATCACATTAGTTTACTGTAAAGCTACGTCTTAGTTGGTGCTTATCTTGGCGAGAGCCGAGTTCAAATCAGCATGAAGTTTTATTATTATTATTATTATTATTATTATTTACTTCTTAGCAGACGCCCTTATCCAGGGCGACTTACAATCGTAAGCAAATACATTTCAAGTGTTACAATACAAGTAATACAATAAGAGCAAGAAATACAATAACTACAAGTTCCATTATACGAGAGTAGATGTTTTAACATCTACTCTCGTGTAATGGAAATCATAACTGCAAAATATTTCAGTATTACTACATATTCTACCATAGAGGGTTTTTATAGTTAGGGTTAACATAACAAAATCTTAGTATAAAGTGTTACAGCTGGCAATAAGTAAAGCTTCTCACCCCCATCAACTATATCATACATCTTTCACAGAATCCAAAGGAGTGGACCAAGACAGTGATCAAGAACATCGCTGGCTCAGGCAAGTTCTCGAGTGACCGGACCATTGCGGAATACGCGCGGGAGATCTGGGGAGTGGAGCCTTCGGATGTGAAGATCCCTCCTCCCAACGAGCCCCGAGAGTGAGAGGCCCTGGAGACACAGGTGAAGATCTCAGTGTACAGCAGTGCTCACTTCAAGGAAGCCATTCCGCTTTCAAGGGTTCCAGTGACATCACAGAACCCCCAATGCTGCAGTACTTATCTAGTACCGTTCAGTCTTAGCTTTATAACACATGCTACTGTAGGTAGGACATTATGATATGGGGTTGGGGGCTACTTTAAAAGCACTTTCATAGTTTCATTATGATATATAGCACAGGGCAGTTTTATGGTCCTTTCTTCAGCACAGGCTAAGTCCAAGCTCCGCTGTAGTCAGTGACTAAGTGTGTGATTGTAGTATGTGCCAAAAGAAGCAACATTCTTTTCAAGGCTTCCTCTTCTATAAGAATCATCATCTATATTGACTTAGGCTCTATTGCATTTCCATTTTTCCAAACTGATTGCATTTGTAATTGAATTAGTTTATTATGAGGTTTGTTATGCAGCATACAGGCTGTTATATGGGATCTTATTTCAGTGAGGAATGGCAAACACTGACGCTGACGCTAGCGTCGCTTGAAACTGTTATATTTAGCATTGCTGTTTTGAGAGTGTGCGTGTGCGTGTGTGTGTATGAGTGTGTAGGGCATGTGATCTTCTGTTGCAGCTAAAGGTTTGCATACCATGACAGTCAAGTACTATAGTTTGTATGTTGACAGATTGCTGTGTGCATCATTGCTCTCACTAAATTCACTGGTAATACAATTAAACTAACAAACATTTTTCACAGACTTGTCTAAGCCAAGGCATGTTTCAGTACAGGCACCAATATAAAGAGCTTACATAAGAGCACTTTTATGACAGTCTGCATTAGGAAGTTTCTACCAGTGGAAAATCTTTTTAATTTTAATAATTTTATGTAAAAGCAGTTTTGGGCGCCTATTAAATGTTTTTAGTAAAATAATTTTAGGAAGCTACTAAGTTCATGTGGAGCAATTTTATTTTGGATGGAATTAACACATCACTGATGGGGTATAGTGAAATAAAAGTACAATATTGCTCAACATATGTGCTGACTAGTAGACCTGGGTTCATATAACTACAGGATAATAAAAATAAAAAAGTATGTTTTTTACTCGTGTCATTTCCTGAAAAGAGAAACTAACGCATTAAACTCAAGGGCTGTTAAGTACTGTATTGTTGTTTCTTACAGGTTTTTTCAATCATGCAGTCTGGTTGCTGATGATTACTGGTAAATAATTATTAAGTCATTTGGAAATTAGGAGAAGAATAACTGGTCTGTATCATCACATTATGATTGATAAAACCAACTGTGCTGGACTTTCCCAAAAGTAAAAATCTTGTGTGAAGTGCTTCACATGTCACTCCTTGTGAGGCAAAAATGAGGATTGCTGTGCATGCTTCCCCCAGCACCTTACTGTGGTCTGAGTCTGGTATCAGTGTTTAGTGTTTTTGAATGTACGGTGCATAAATAAATCAAGGAATGTATATAACTTGTATTTGTGTATGTTTGTTTTATTCTTATATTATTATTTATTTATAAGCTTGAATCAAAACTATGCTTCTTGTTGCTATCTTTAAATCATTGCACTATAAATAAATCTCTGAATTTAATCTACTAGCTTCATGAGATGTGTGTACACATTTCCCCCATTTATGTAGATTGGATGTAATTTAAATACAGCTTTCATTAACTCCCTGTCCCTAATTAGGCTTCTTCGGTTCTATAACTGCCACTTAGTAAGAAAAATGAAACAACCAAAAACATAATCTTCACATACTTATTTTGTTTATTTTAAAAACATACATAAAACAATCCTTAACCATTGAGCCAAGTTTAGGTTAGCAGCTTACAAATAAAAGGAAGAAAAAACAAACAAACAAAATCAGCCAACTGTACCCTCAAAACAGATTAAAAGCTGTCCTCAAAAATTGTATTTGTTAGTATTGTTGAAGCTGCTAAAGGTGTAATATACAGTACATTGTCCAGGTTATTTAGACCTTGTTTTGACTCTGTGTTAAATTCACAGAAGACAATACACTGAAAATATATTAAAGGAGTGGTTACTGCACTTCATAAGAAAGGCTAAGATTATTATTATTATTATTATTATTATTATTATTATTATTATTATTGCACTTAGTAAAACAGACGTTGTACAAGCAAGCATTACCTTATGAGTTCATAATCCACGTGTGGGCCAAAGCAAAAATATTAATATGTATATTGTTCCAGTTTATGATTAACTTGACCCTTTCCTTTTAGAAAAAGGATTCAGAAAAAAGACATCCCTGTTTCTATTACAAAAACTAGAACAGCACAGTGCCAGTAGGAGGTGATATACATGAAGCCATCATGCATCCATATTGACACGTTGACTGTCAGGCTTCTAAAAGTCCTGTGTTGGATGGTGCTCAACTATGCCAAAATACATCAAGCAAAGTGAAGGGGGTCTGCTACAGTTTTGTGAAACTGTTACAAGCGCTTTCACAATTTGACATTTACCAACGTTGCTGACTGTCAGGAGCACAATCAATGTAGTTGGTAGACATCTGAGAAGTGAAGCACTCAACTTGCCCCCTAGATCTGACTATAACACACGTATTGTAGAAAATTGCTGTGGATTACCACACTTATTATTCAAGTTTTTGGTGAGAAAGATAAAATGGGGACTCGGGGTAATAAATGACAGATATGTCAAATGATGGCTTGACACTTATTTAAAACCCTCTGATATGCTAAACATTGGTTACACCTTTACGGTCAGTAAACCAACCAATCCTTGTTGCAAATCCGTAGCTTAGCTTGAGCTTCATCTGGGTCGACAGAACTGTTTCTGGAACTAAAACCGCTTTGTCACTCTTATGCAGAATTATTTTTTCCTAAAATTAACATTCATAAAAAATAAAAAAAATAGATTAAAATGTGTTGCCGCGTTAATGTTAATAAACATGCATAGTTTAAAACCTGAAAGATAACTGTTATAAATATGCTAGTGCCTGCCGTTTCCTATTTCTGTAGCTGCAGGTTTCCAGTGCACTCAGATATAACCTGAATTCCAGTGTTTACCCACATAACAATATTACAAATCTAAGGCCCTGTCCACACTATACCTTTAAACCGTATTAGTTACTTTTAAAACGGCTTAAAAGTGCGAAACACGGGTAGCGTCCACACGACACAGCGTTTAATACCGTACTCGAGAACCGGACTCAAGACCACCTCGAGGTAGTCTCAAGTCCGGTTCTAAATTTGATCGCATCAGGTAGTGCGGTTTGTCAGAAGTGTGGGCGTTGTAATACTGAACTACATTTTTTGTGAATCCTCCAGTATCCCAAAATGCTTTTTGATGTTTGGCGAAATACTCAGAGCAGGCTTCTGAAGGACTTGCTATCAGTGTACACTCCGCACTGGGTATTCATTTCTATGCTTAAAAAAAATCAGTCAGGATATCTCTGTTAAACTAGTGGGGAAAATAACAAAAGCACACGATTAAAATTAGGCGTCTGCAAAAATGAAATGCAAGTTAAAAGTAGGATCAATGATGAACAATTCATATAACTTGTCAGCTCTGTTTGAAATAAAATTAAGGTAACCAGCATTAGGCTCAGGCAAGATAGAAGGTAAAAACAAAGATTGTTTTGTAATTAACAGCTTTTTTTCTGAGAAACAGAATCAGCTCACCTGATTAAAAATAAAACCTGAAAACTTCAAGCCCTACGTGTGTGTGTGTGTGTGTACGCACTTGCATTCACTTCAAAATACTTGTTTTATTTCTTTTTAGCAATATGGACCTCTATTAATATGGAGCATAACACATTATTTTAAAATAAAATACAGTGCACAGTGGGATACTATAGTATTATTTCCACTGTTCATTGCGCTGCTACGAACTGTAACCAGATTATTTTAAAAGCGTTTGTACGCATTAAGCTTGAATAAACATGAAACGGTACTTCAGTGTGGACGCTTCGAGCTGGATTAATTAAAAAGTTTGTTTGAGTACGGTTCTCGACATCGGTTATGTAGTGTGGACAGGGCCTTATACAACTGCTGTCATGGGAATGGAGATAAAGATTTGCGGGTCTAACCCTTCAAACAGCAGGAGGTAGGGGATTTCTTTTTATTCCTTTTTGGAAAGAGAGGTCAACAGATTTCCAGCTTATCCACATAAGCTACCTTGTATTTAGTTCAATTTAGCAATTTCAGAATGTTAGAGGCTTGTGGAAAAGTAATGAAGTAATAATAAATTAATGGCTAGCCATAACAGTGCATAAAACAAAAATGCAAAACACTTTCGATTAAGGACCTGTTATAAACAAGTAATACATCTAGAAATGTGATATTGTTTTTAGGCAAGGATACTGGATTTTCCATTCACAGCAGATGCAGCACATTAATTTCAAAGAAACTACAGTACTTTCACATTATTTAGATATGATGTGCAAATAATCCCACCCAGACCCTTCTTTTTTCTTCATCTGTTTTGTGAGGTCCGTGACCCTAGTTTGCAGAATAAAGCTTGTTAGTGCATTTTATCTTTTGTCATTTTTGTATGTATATTTTACGTTAAAAGTACATGCTGTCCTCCTGCACCAAAAATCAAAACAAAACAAAAACAGACCCAAGTATCTGTCTCTCTCTTTCTCTCTCTCTATTTTTAAGGAATGATAGAAATCAACAAAGCATCTTCTCATGCTGATAGGGGGGAAAATTGATCCAGATTCCGCATTGTGCAGCTATGCACGTGACTCAGATGTGCTAAGGAAGTCCCTGGAGAAAATAAAAAATAAAAAACCAGTGAATACAAATATTAACACAGTGCACATTAAAAAAAAAAACTGCACCACTCACTTCAGAGCAGTCAGTTATTAATGGTATTTCTTTGTAGCAATTACTAAAAGCACTTCTTGCAGATATTTTAATGCTGTACCCCTGCGCAGAGACACAGAAAACATTTAGTCTTAAGAGCAGAAGCATGTAGGAGTTGGCAGAAATTCAGATTTTATTATGATTCTTGAATCAGTGCTTTTCTTGTTAGTCATGTAAAGGAGCACTCAGTACATTTTTCTTCACTAATTGCTAAAAAAAAACAAAAAAAAGAAATACCATTTGAAAAAATCTATAATACATTTAGCATAATATTAGCATTTTTAATACTGAACACTATGAGACTACAAACTGAGGTTACTATACATCAGACAAGATTTACTGATAGATTTGAAGAATTCATTCAGTTTATTAACATGGCAACATTAATTTTAGCAATACTATATCATTTTGTTAGCTCTATGCCCTTTAACAGCTTCCTTGTTTTAAGTGTCTTATCTGAAGGTTAAGTTAACAACACAGCCTCCACCCACTCACTGACAGACATAAAAATACACCACCACCTATACATGCTCACTCTCACATACACATCTCACAGCAAAAAACTGCCAGATTGATGCTTGATGTAGAACATCCAAGATTCAAAATAGGTGACCTTGTAACACAGAAGACTTCTCAACTTACAGTGCGACTAACCTCTGGTATCTATTGTTAGGGCAATACCACTCAGGTCATAGAGAACATAACTATTTTGTGGTACTGCTATTTATGGTATTCTAGGTACTGATTGTTACTAACTTTAATAATGTGGATTTTCTCTTGACCTGAAATTGACTTTGTAATGAAAAGCACAAGGTTTATCATCTCGGCAGACAGAAATACACTACGTGGAATACACCTACGACAGTGCATGGCAGTTTCACGTCTTTCATATTTTATTATTAGTTTAGTCAATCAAACCTGAGTCACCTACACACTGTGGCTAATTGAGTTCAAAACCTGGAATGGATCACAGACTGCCATGCAATAGGGAGTGCTGTTTCCATTTCAGAACAATAAGCTACTGCAGGACAATACACCAGTCTGCATTTACAGTCCAATCCCCCTTCTTCAGAAGCGTAGTTACCTCAATATATGTGACAACTCTGGACTCCTGTAGATGAACTTGTGTCTGTAACCGAGGGCCTTCTGGAATGGAATGAACTGAACTTTGTGTCCACGTAGGCTGGGGGAGCTAGCGGCAATTGTATAAAGCTGTGGGAACACAGAACAAAAGATTGTGAAAGAACTCACAGAATGAAATGCCCAGAAGCGCACAATATCCTCTTTGTGATTTTCAAGAAACTGGCACTCTCACTGCAGTGCGTTTGGTAAAAATATACATTACAATGCTACTACTAATGCAAGACAAATCTTTAACTTAACAGCATTACGTTTCTGTTCAGTAAACTTTTCATATAATGACTTTAGTGTGCTCAGTTCAGCTTGAGACATGCACGTTCTCCCATAGCAAACACGTTTATTACATTCACCGTACATATTTAGAGCATCATTTAAAACTTTCTTTACAATACAGGGCAAAGCAGAACCATGAATTAGCCTTTTATTAAGCGCCTGAAATATATAAAGATATACCTTTTTTCCAAGATGAAATGGAACAACGGTATCGTCTTCTGCGTGGAGGATCAGCATAGGACACGAGATATGTTTCACACTGGAGGACACAGGGAATCAATTATGTCAATGTACTGTCACTAAATACCTTTGCTGCTGATATGCTAAAATAGAATAAAACTCTTAGAACCAACTGAAAGTGATAGAAAACCAGGATATTGATTTTCCAACTTGCAAGCACTATGCCTGGCCACCAGAGAGCCAGTGTTAATCTCTCTCTCTGTTGAAAACATGCAAATCACAGTAGTTACTTCTAGTCCAGTCAATCTGTGGTTTGACCTTGAGAAATTTGCAACAGAAATGAGGTTTGTTGTAACTAAAGAACCCCCAAACCCTCCCGAACAACATATCAAAAATGCAGAAAAATGTAGGTGGGGCAAAATTGTTAATTTGCATAAATCCAAGATGGCCACTCAGTGCACTATTTTCTGTCAATATGGTTCTGTATATATTATATTTAGAGGAGAATTGTTAAAATGATGCCAACAACTTCACATAAATATTCATACCGACTACTTTTAGAAAGACCTTGGCCAACTAAGTATCCAAGATGGCTACCATTTTCAAGATGGCCGCTGATTCTTCCTTTGAAGTATCAACAGGTCTACCTAGGCGTGGTTGTTTGCCTTCGTAAGTGGACTGGTATGTTAAAGGTGGCTGGTTCCTTGTTTGGAAGTTGATGCTGCAGACCTGGTGGTAAACAGCATCTGTTGCATGCAAATCTTGAGCGAATTCAATCCTGCTGTAAACCTTCTGTGCCCAGCTGTCACCACGCTCTTTGCAAGCATGTTTAACTGTTGACTGAAAATCTGCAGTTCTTACAGGGAAAACACCACTGCCCCTCCTTGAACATTTAACAGGCTGACCGCAAAATAGGCAGTGTTCACTAAATCTGAAACTAGATTCTTGCGAACGAAGGCTGCGACTGGTGGTTGGTGCTTCTTCATTTTGTTTCTTGAGGTCATGGATAACAACATTCTTGTTGCAGTACTCCTGTCGGCATGTTTGATGCACACTTTATCCCGCACATGTGAGGATGCTGTGTCCGTGTAATTCACCTGCTTTGTTAATACCACTGCTCCCTTTCTCACGAAGTATCACAATCTGTTGCCCATTGTACAGTGGTACTTTGCAAATGAAACAGTGGTCCATATTCTAACAATATGTTGAGAACACAAAAAATATTTTGAGGACACAAACAATATTTTGAGAACACAGACAAAACTAAGTTGCTAAACAACACATTTAAAATAATCATTTTCATGGAGCAACTAAAGAATGCAGCATTACTTGGAACAGCAAGCCCAGAGCAACTTGCTCCTATGCGATGGACACTTAACCTTGACAGCATGTCATAATTAATATTATCAAACTATTAGTTTACAGAACAAACACAATATAACTTCCGTTTTCTACGGTAGATCAGAAGTCCAAAACACAATTAAAATATTCTGAGGACACTAACAATATTTTAAGGACACAAACAGTATTTTAAGGATGCAAAAAAAGATTTTAAGAAACACAAACAATATTTTGTCTGTGTTCTCAAAACATTGTTTGTGTTCTCAAAATATTTGTTGCTAGTTTTAATATTTTTTATTAGTTTTAATTATTTATTTATTTATTTTTATCATATACTAACTACAATGTCAATCATGATGGCACTGAGTGTCCATTTTGGATTTATGCAAATTAACACCCCCCCAAACCACATTTGTGTTGCAGTTTTGTCTAGGTTTGGTCATTTATTCTGCAAGATTTACTGGACTATTCAGCCGCGTTAGAATACATCTGGTGACTTCTGTAATTTTCCATAAAGGACCTACATGGATAATTGTGTTAATTGCCACAGCTACTCCAATTGTTTAAAAGCTACTGTTACAGTACACTAGAGATCTAGAAAGTCTAACACACATGCAAAACAAGATTTTACTGTTGACATGAGAAAAAAAATATCAGTCAAAAAGTGGGAAGAAAAAAAAAGAGAGAAATTGTAAAATTAGCATACTTCTCATCGTTTGCAAATCGTATACCGCTTGCAGTTATTGGATCTAAAAAGAACCAGTCGAATCCAGGCAGGTTTCTATAAATCTACAAGGAAGGACAAGCATCAAAGGTCAGTGTTCATTATACAGTAAAAACAATGTTGTTTTTAAAAGCTTGGTCACAAAAATGAAAAAGGCGGCAAGGTTTTTGTGGTATAAATATTAATTATGTTGTGAATCCTGTGCTTACTACATTGTTGAACAATTTCAATTTCTTAGGAAAGTTTGTTATGCCCTTTCCTTCATTAAAAATAAATGGCTCACATTAAATGATAGCCAACATAATAACATTGATCTAAATAAATCATTATGCAGCCCATAAAGGGACAATGCTACACTTTACATACAACAAAGACTCTGACATCTGCTCAGTTTAGTATAATTTATAACTAGGCTTGCTACTTTCCGATATTAAATCGGTAAAGCTTGTTAAACGTTGAATTCCCAAACAATATGAGTTCGACTGAAATAAATTTACATAGGATAAACGTTGGTAAAACTTGCTGTTTTTTATTTTCTTACCAAAAATAATCATTTAGAAATCATCTCTAGTTTGTACAGTTTTTATACTTTATTATTATTTATTACTTAACAGACGCCCTTATCCGGGCGACTTAAAATTGTTACAAGATATTATTTTTACATACAATTACCCATTTATACAGTTGGGTTTTTTACTGGAGCAATCTAGCTAAAGTACCTTGCTCAAGGGTACAGCAGCAGTGTCCCCCACCTGGGATTGAACCCACGACCCTCCGGTCAAGAGTCCAGGAGCTCTAACCACTACTCCACACTGCTGCCCTCGTCGATTTGGCAAAAAAATAAAAAATCGAATGGTAGCAAGCCTATTTATAACCTACAAATTGTTAGTTCTTTGTACACAAGAAGTTTGTAGGGCTAAAAATATTTCTGCATTCAAAGGTCAAATCTGAAGATAACCGGATATCTTTTGAAACGGCACATCCTGAATTTTTATCTTTTATTTTATAAAATTACAATGACAAAAATAATTTCAAGAATAAATCTACTTGCCACTGAAAATGGATGGCTTTTAGCTTCTTCCCGTATGTTGGTAAATGGAGACTCTAGGATTAAGGCCTCAGGAGGACTCCCTGTAACAAAATCAGAAGAATGCAACAACATTTTAAATTTAAATTACAGTAAACCCCCTTTAATACCACTAAACAACAATTGGTTACAATAAGTAGAATCGTTTTTTAACAGGAGTCTGAAAAAATTTGCATTAGAACACAGAAGTGTGGATACAACAAACTGTCGACCTTGCTTTGGAACTCAAAACACAATACTAGGTGTTGCATTGATTCCATGTGCATTGATATCATTTCTTTATAAATCAGTATGGTAAATATACTGTAATTAAAAACACAAGCTGTAAACATACACATTGCACTATTTCAATACTGTACAGCAACAAACCCATGTTTAATTTAAATGAATGGCACAATCTGGTACTGTAACAGATAACTGATGCAGGTGCCTGCTGCTGGACAATGGCACCTTAAAATACAATGTAAAATACAAATAAATAAATAGACTTTTATCTTGCCTCAAATCAAAACCAAACAAACTCCCAATTTAGAACACCACAGTGTGAACTACAAGTGACTCCCTATGGCAACACTCTAATAGTTACATATCAAAAGACACGTCACACAGGTGTTTCATAACGTATTGGCAACAGCAAGTGGTGCTCAGATCTGGTGAGTGAGAATGAGAGGTAAAAACAAGTGTTTATTAGTGACTTGCATATCTCAGAAAAGCAGCTCTCTAAATATATGTAAAAACGTAACATATACATGCAAATGGATGTTATACAAACTACCCCTCCTGGGATTGGCTGTTTCACCTATTTGTACACCAATATCCAGTGACCAAGGAATGAGAAACCACAGAATCAAGACAATTATTATTATTATTATTATTATTATTATTATTATTATTATTATTATTATTATTATTGTCTTTATTGCGAGTAGATTAGCTGTTCTGCAACATCACATTTGTAATGATGCCTGCCCATGTCTCTATGTGCTGGAGAACTGTAGTCTCTTTTACAGAAAGCCCAGCAGTCCTGTCTGTGTTTGAAAAGCAAACTCTGCAGCAGATGCAGCCTAATCAGTTCGGCCTCTCTCGGCAGCAACTAAAACAGAACAGGCAGCTCCAATGCAGGGAAAAGAGAAAGGAGTTATATTTAGCTGTGAAAGATGTGCTTACATAATGAGCATATGCTTACCTCTTTCAGACAGATGTCTTGCTAAGTTTGAGGCTACGCTGAAAGAGGAAATAATAAATCTCATTAGTGATGTTCCATTTGAGGTTTTTATTCAAAAGAGCCAGAAGAGAGAAATACATATATATTAAAATTATATAATATATGCTCGTCTAGAGCTAATAACTCACTGGAGCATAAAAGTAAGGGAAAGTTCCATTTTTATGGTGTTCTGGCACTCCACTCTACTGTATTGAACTTTCATATTTCAGCCATTTCAGCACTGCCTTTCAGTGAAATATTTGTATCTTATCATTATCTAAATATGAACGAATGTTTATTAAGATACCTATGAAGATGATAGCAGTCCAGGAGGCAGATCTAGGGATCTGCACAGAGAAGCCAGGCAGTGGTCAAGACAAACCCAGCAAGGCTCCCGAAATCTTTTTTAAAAACATGTCTTACAGCATTGAATGCAATTCTTGATTTCTCAAAGGTAGGTCTTCATACAGTATGGCAAATACATCAAATTGTATTATATATGTCTCGCAGGGTTACCTCCAGTTGTTTTAAGAGTGCAGTCTTGTGCATTCACCACAAATGGTCTTGTACAAAGGGTGCTAAGAGACAGAAATCTTAATATAAGAGGTCCCTTATAAATGTTTGCCATGGTATTTTTGCAGTATTCTCCATGCTTTTCCCATGGTTATACTATGCATTTACCTTAGTTCACCCTTGTTTTCCATGTTTATTAATACACTACCATACCTCGAAATTCTTTACAATGCTTTATTACACTTTGCCATGGTTTTACTATGGGAAACGTTTATAAAGGTTCGCCCCGCGAAACATATAAGATATTATTTCCCCTGTCAAGTTGCTACAAAAGAACACTGTAAGCAAATGAAATGTTTTTAAAAAAGTCAATTAAAACTTTGTATTCAAAGCCACTGCACTATATAAAAAAAAGAAACAATACAACTGTGGAGAACACAATACACCTGTGGAGAACACAATACAACTGTGGAGAACACAGTACACCTGTGGAGAACACAGTACACCTGTGGAGAACACAGTACACCTGTGGAGAACACAATACACCTGTGGAGAACACAGTACACCTGTGGAGAACACAATACACCTGTGGAGAACACAATACAACTGTGGAGAACACAATACACCTGTGGAGAACACAATACACCTGTGCAGAACACAATACACCTGTGGGGAACACAATATGGAACCAACTAAATGTTACCGTGCTGTTGCATAGTGTGATGCTTTCAATAACACAAATCGTTGGGCAGGCAACTATTCCACTCACCCTGTTCCTAATGAGTGACCCCAGATATAAAGTGGGTGGCTTCTGCTCCTCTTTTTCACCCAGTCATACATAAAGATTGCATCGGCAGTCATACCGCCTTCTGAGGGGCTTCCATCAGAATCCCCCCACCCTACGATACAGAATTCAAGAATGCATTATTAGTAGTAGTAGCAGTAGTTTTAATATAAACATAATCATATACATTTTCCTTTGTTTCCCATTTTAACCCTATCATATTATTCTTTCAAGGGTTTATTCAAAATCAATATTATTCTACAATAAACCTTGGGAAATCTGTGACCTGTAGTCTTACTATTTGAGATGTTTTGATACATTGCTCTTTCCCTCACCTTACACATTAAGTGATTACCTCCATCTAGAATTTGAATAATAGATTATTTGTATAGTTGTTAAGAGAATAATAAAAACAATTGTACCTACGTTATTATTATCACCATCATTGTTCTTATTACTTATGTATGGGTTTGTTTAAAATAAATGAAATCAATGTTAAAAAGACCCAATACTCTCAAAACTACTCATCAACAATTACGAATACAGTAATAACTACAATAATAATATCATCGCATTTGACTATCAGTTACTATTTAATATTATTCAATAAATGAAAAGCATTGCTACTCACCTCTGTAATCAAATGTGACTACATGGTACCCTAAGGAACTAAGGACCTACAAAACAAAACAAAAAAATAGCAACTTTTACCAGCTTTCTTCACTGACTGACTGACTTCACATACATGTCAGTATTGCCTTTTATTATTATTATTATTATTATTTGTTTATTTAGCAGACGCCTTTATCCAAGGCGACTTACAGAGACTAGGGTGTGTGAACTATGCATCAGCTGCAGAGTCACTTACAACTACATCTCACCCGAAAGACGGAGCACAAGGAGGTTAAGTGACTTGCTCAGGGTCACACAATGAGTCAGTGGCTGAGGTGGGATAAGACTTGTTCAATGATAAGCCATCTATTGGATTACACTAGTGCTTTATATTTCAGAAACTAATGTATTTCTAAGCAATACTATTTGGTTCGCTAACAAACGAGCTACAGGAATAGATAGGTAAATTAAACAACGTAGCAGATGTATAAATACACCAAGAACTACAAGTTTGAGACTGCATGTGCTGCACCTGCTGTAACATCCTTATACAACACCTAAAGCACAGGGTCTTCTTAGTAAATGTGGTTTCCAGCGAATATGAAAATGTGGTTGTTTGGTGATTATTTAGCTGCTGGAGCAATAGCCAGTGCTGACATTAAAGAAAGTGAGAAAGTACCAATGTCTGGAACATAGAATATGTATCAAAATGTGTATCCGAGCTGAGCCTACAGGGAAGGATAAGCACCTAGTAGATTCTGAACCACAGTCTGAAGGACTGCATACCAATACAAAAATACTACTTTCCACTAATAAAGAAGGCCCTGTGTTTTAAAGTGCCCCAAGGTTTTCCCCTGGGTTTGTAAAAACAGAGTAAATTCTCAACGGCTAGCATGCTATAGTCTGTAAATGTATACCTACCTTATATAGCTGCACTCTGTGGTCCCCACCCCTGCAGAAGGAAAGGATGTGTATTTAGTAGAGATGTGTGAACTGGTTCCTTTGAAACAAATATCAGGGATCCAGTTCCAGTGAGTACTATTATGTTTTTACTAACATGAATTTGTCAAAAATACATTTGATAGCTAGAATTTATATTTATTCGCTTGATAATAATTCAGTCTCACTTTGACATGATGGGATGATCAGATCTTCTTCAGATTGGCTTCGGGTAAAGTGAATCTTCTGCACCTCGATGGGATCATTAGCAAGACAACCCCAAGCCGAACACGACACGATTTCGTCTATCTCATGTAATTTAACACCAAACCAATGGGGTTGTATTTCGGTTTGGGATCCTAACATGTACACTGACCTGTCTGCACATACCATGTGGTTAAATATTTTTTTTAATTGTAAGCTTTGTGAAATTTGCAATTAATAAGGTTCTTATAAAAGCACACAATGGTTTCACTGTTGTAATAAAACTGTTATTGTTCAAATTGGAGATAATTGATTATTTTTTACTTTAATTATACAGGGTGATTCCAGGTTCCACAATAATGTCAGAGCATCACAAAAGCTGCATCGTTTATGTATCATTTCTTACATGTACAGTTTCTGTCAATTATGTTTCCTTTGCACCTTTATGTATCCTCCAGTTACCCTCAAACCCCCCCCCCCCCCCCCCATCCAAAAATCCCCTCAAATGCACATCACTAGTATTTAGTTAAGTTAATGAATGTGCAGAATGAGATGAATCACTCTATAATATTAAAGGTAGACCTGGGACAGCACCAAAACCAAATGTGCTTTTTGCATTTCAATGCAGATTATAGTGGTAGAAGACAAATCTTACAATTTAAACATGACTTTAGGGGAGAGCTATAGTGATTGCAATAGACTGGCCTCCTGGAAATTACTTTGCGTGCGTGCATGCGTGCGTGCGTGTGTGCGAGCGAGAGAGAGGGGGAAGCTAACACGTCATTCCTTTTTATCCACTTTAAAGATTATCTGGTCTAAGATTATCAAGTTAACTGATTCAAACGAAAGCTGACATGTTTGCAGTTAGCCTCAACACCCAAATATTGCCCATTTGGAGGTATCCAATACAAGCATCAGCAACAAAGAAGAATACAATGCAGTAATTCACAGGGAAAGGCATACCTGGTCCCAGCATTGCCGTGTAAATACAAGATAATGTGGTGGGAGGAGTCTAAGGTACTTTCAAACCAAGCCTGTTCCTTTCCCTGAGCCTCCTTCTGCAGAGCCTCGGGGACAGTGTGCCTGCAGGGAACAGCAATGACATCAGCAGTGTCAGAAACACCATGATCGGTTAAACAGCCTTTTTACAGCAGATAAAACTGTACAGTACATAAAGAAATGTGAGTTTCTGGGAACAAAACGAGGCCTCCCAGTCCCAAGTGTCCTGCTGGTGATATGCATAAGAAATGGTTAACAGTATGAAGCATTAATCCCCTGTTAACACATGGGGAATAACTTCCCTAGTCATTTAATTGCTGGGAACCCTTTTCTGAGGATAAATCGCTAAAAAAAAAAATCATCATTCTCTTCCTCCTGGGAGTAACCGCCTTCCCAGCATAGAACCAGCACATGCGAGACATTGCCAGTCTTGCTTCAGCCTTGGAGGATGCTGATGGTCATCCCAACCCCCTACTACAATCTTCGTCTTCTTACCAGACACCAATATTGAGCCCCTCCTCTGGTTGAAGGTAGAAGTTACAGGTGTGGTTCAAGCCTTGGTCCTGTGGCTTCTTCAAGTCAATGAAGTATGGCATACGCACTGAAACAAGACAAAAGTCTGTAATAACATAAAACGTACCTACTCCATACAAAAGGTTTAAATAAAACATTATCACCCCCATGACCTTCATACACATCCTTATGTACAACTTATTTATTATTATTAGTTATTTATTAGAAGACGCCCAGGGCGACTTACAATTGTTACAAGATATCACATTATTTTTACATACAATTACCCATTTATACAGTTGGGTTTTTTTACTGGAGCAACCTAGGTAAAGTACCTTGCTCAAGGGTACAGCAGCAGTGTCCCCCACCTGGGATTGAACCCATGACCCTCCGGTCAAGAGTCCAGAGCCCTAACCACTACTCCACACTGCTGCCCCTATACTTCATACACAAGGTTGTGATGGTCCATCTCTATCCCCCCCCCTCCCCCCATAAGGAAGGTCAGCATGTTACAGTAGTTATCCATGAGTATGTGTTGCTATAAATAATCCACAAATTTGCCTACATAAAACAAAAGAGTTATGCTATTGCATGGACACCCGAAAGGTCACAATGACATAATACAGCACGGTTTTTACAATCTACTGTAAGACTAAACTTTTGACAACTAATAAATTAAATTAGAGGCTACTGAACATTTTATAATAAGACTGAATGTATCCTTTTTTTCCCCCTCCATGTGTGGTTAGTTTGATCTTTGAAGATTTATTTATTTTGTTTTTAAAAATAAAAATTTGGTGGGAAACTATAACACGGTTCTGCAGCAACAGCCAGGGCAGATGGCATTATTTGTTTGGGAATTTCTTCATGAAGCTGGGAGACTGCCTGGAGCACACCTTCTAGACAGGAGCACATGCTCTGGGCTGTCTCAACAGCCAGAAAAGGTTCATCATGTACCCTAACAGTTACTTTATAAAGGCAGCATATGAACATATCAACCATAGTTTAAATTGAAAAGAGAAACGCTACTACAAATAATACACAAAGCATAAACAACACACAATGGGTCACATTTTCAAAGTGTTTACTACTCCAGTTTCTAATCATTTTCTGAAGAGGACAAAATGACACTCATCTTACAAAATGTGAAACAACCAAACTTGAGGGCGCTTTTGACCTTGGATTATATAACTCTTCATTTGATTCTAGGTGCAAAACATTGGAGCTAATTAGGACTAAAAGCTCCGTTCAGACAGCTCTACAAAGCAGCCTGTAAAAATGGTTATTGACAGATCTTTGATACCACATGAAGGGATTTGTTTAGCAGCAGTTTAAGGGTTGAAGCTCCTGAGATTCGGTTACTGGAGGAGCATGTGTGGGTATAAATTACCAAACCCCCTTCCACAGTATACTGCCTCTGTGTAAATACTTAAAGCAGGGAATGTATCATTTACCAGAGGTTCAGAACACAATAGGTATATTTTAAAAGACAAGTAGCGCTACAGTTTATATGGATGTCTACCTTTACAATGCCAGTGAAAAGGTTACGTTTTTCTAAGTATCTATGAACTGTGAAAACATTAGCTGTGCATTTCACAGACCCAGATTAGTTCCAATCAAGGACTAGTGTCTAGACTTCAATAGCTTATACAGCTGTATAATCATCCCTGCTGGGGGTAACAAAGCCCCTAACACACACTGATATGATGCTCCATGGCACAAACGTTTTCAGGTTGCCCATGTCCACAGTCAAGATATAACTGTATAATACCATTACAATTTTGACAGCAATAAATAGGTAAAAACACGATAGATTAAGAAGCTTGAGGGGATTTGTTTACAGTAATATGTTGTGCTGAAGATTCATTTTCTCCATGATCTCCAAACGCATGTTAAAACAGAACCCCATCCACTCAACTATTAAACCATAATGTAGATAAAACTGGCCAAGACGTACTTTACTAGCTTTTAAAAATCATCTTGCACTGTACATGAAGCAACCACATCAGTTTCATTGTGACAATTTCTCAAGAGACAATGGGACAGCTTACATCATCCATATTCTGTGAAAAAACACCAAGAGAACCTCAATACAATACTTGTTGTTTGATGAATTAAAAACATTGCTCTAGGAACCTACTGTAATAACAGGTTCAAAGCTGCAATATCATGGTATTAAAGTCTTGCTCTACCGGTTAAAATGAACAAAATAATTAAAGGATTTTCTATTTGGTATTTTCCTTAGTTAAGAACGGACTGGTAGTAGCATTTGGTATGCAAATCAATTTAAGGGGAAAGTGGCTCCAGTTTGTAATAATATTCAAGAAGAAGTAATAATGATCAGTAATAGAGCCAGTTGGAGAATTAGGAAAATTGCTGATTTGTATAACAGTGATATTCTTATGTCCTTTGAAAAGCTAATAGATAAATTTGGGATCCTGCACAAACATTTTAATACTTACAATTGTGTAGTTTCATTTACTCAATGCAAGGTCATTCCCTTCTCCAGCTGGCACTGTCAACTTTGAAAACCGCCACTCTTAAATCACTGCCATGGGAGGGGACAGGTTTCCAAACTATATAACATAATAGTTGCTAAATCAAAGGAGACTTCTGGAGACCAGACGAATCGCTTGAAGTAAGGACCTGGCTGAAGACATTTCCACAATTGACTGGAGTGAGATATGCTCCAAAGCCCAGTTTCAAACGATTAATACTCATTATAAATTGCTGCAGTACAATTGGATTATGCAAACATATATTACACCATCCAAACTCCATTGATTTAATTAGGATATTCCTGATAACGGTGTTAAATGTGAGTTGGAAAGGGGCACTTTATTTCATTGCCTATGGGTATGTCCTGAAATTCAGGAATTCTGGTGTGAGGTTATTGCCTCATATTCCTAAACTGTATACTCAGTGTTTACCCTGAGGACTCTGATCTGGATACTAAGGACAGGAAAATGATAGACTTATGCTTGCTTCACGCAATGATTGCGTTGTATTGGAAAGATATGAACAGATATGAACTAGTTTGAGAATGTAAAGACACATAATACTAGTTAATTATAGATATCCTGCTGTATGTGTGTTATATTGTTCAAGCATTGCACTACATATCTCCTATAAGCCTTTAGAAGACATGACAGTAGAACCTGAATGACTAGGATTTGCAAAATAATAATGGTGATGGAAAGTTGCCCAGCGGTCCAAACAGTTTGAATAACTTGGGAGTCACTCAGTAAGAATGTGTTCTTTTAATCCCAGTGATGTTTATTTCCCTTTTGTCTCAGTTTGTTTTTTGTTTGGTTTTGTTTTTGAGGGGGGTGGGGTCTTATTTCATTTATTATTATTATTATTATTATTATTATTATTATTATTATTATTATTATTATTATTATTATTATTATTATTATTATTAATAATAATAATAATAATAATAATAATAATAATAATAATAATAATAATAATAATAATAATAATAATTTGTCTTTAATTCACTGTATTCCAGAATTAATGTTTTTGTATAATCTGTTTTGAAATGTTAAAATGAAAAATTGTCAATAAATACAGGTTTAAAAAAAAAAAAAAAGAAGAATGATCAGTAAGAGTATTTTGATTGATTTAGTGCTTCTTGCTGTGTGTGTGTGAGCTTGCAGTTGCATACTGTTTTCTCTGCCTGGAGCACCACAGTGGTGCCAGACAGCAATATTCTTAATGAGCTACATTTCTTCAGTGAGAATCATAAGATGTATTACAGGGCTGGCTTTCTGACTTTCAGTCCAGGACAAATCAAGTATAAGCAGCTACTGTGACTCACTAAATGACAATTACAGTTCATGGTCGTGCTTTAGCCATATTATATAATATATCCAGCCTTCCAGGAAAATGACAGACTCCATTATCACCATTTGTCACCTCTTACACAGAACAAATGGGGAAAATGACAGAAATCTCTCTCTGGTTTATCTTAGAAAACACTATTAAAAACAGATACAGTGTAAAGAACAAACAAAAGTGAGATATTTTTAAATATGATAAAGAAGCTTTATACCCCAAACAAGGCTGGTAAATGCACATTCACAGCCTTTGTTAGAAAACAGTACAGCTTACACTTCAATGAAACAGCATTCATCTCATAATCCAGTAAACCAGGGATAAACAGGGAAAACATTGAATATTTAAGAGTGGGTTTTGTTCAGCAAAGTAGACTGCAGTATTGTCTAGTGCTTCACAGGTCACAATATATACTACAGTACATGTACTCTATAAGCATGTAAAAACGCTCCAAAATCTTCTTTTTATGTTGTTGCTTTCTCTTATAGGAAGCATAACACTGTAGGGTAAATGATTTTAGATCACCAGCTATAAATTGCCAAATTGGAAGGAAGCAGTATAACGAGTACACTAGAAACAATTATTATCTGCATGTATTCATTTAAAATAAGCTATCTTGTAAGATGGGCAGCAGTGTGGAGTAGTGGTTAGGGCTCTGGACTCTTGACCGGAGGGTTGTGGGTTCAATCCCTGGTGGGTGACACTGCTGCTGTACCCTTGAGCAAGGTACTTTACCTAGATTGCTCCAGTAAAAACACAACTGTATAAATGGGCAATTGTATGTAAAAATAATGTGTAAAAAAAAAAAAAAAATGTAATAATAATTATATATCTTGTAACAATTGTAAGTCGCCCTGGATAAGGGCATCTGCTAAGAAATAAATAATAATAATAAATTATTATTATTATTATTATTATTATTGTCATTGCATTATGACACTTGCATTGTGACCTTATACAAAAAGCACTAATGCACATTGTTTTACCTAATATCTATGACAAATGGCATCTAATTAGAAATGTGTGCGGGTGGCTGGAATATTGCTGACTGCAGCCATTTGTCTTTGTGCGCAAGATTAGAAGTGCAGAGGCATTTAAAATGTAACTGCAGTGAGGGAAGGAATAGCGGATCAGTTTCATTTACAGATGCAAAACAAGCATAGAGGTCACAGGCTTAAACCAGCAATGGGGATGTTTTCTGATACAAAACCAACATCTTCAGAGTTACCTGAAAACAAAGCATCAAATCAGATACCAGTAGATAAACTGAATCCAGTAGACAGAGGAACACCAACCCAAAGGACATACAGTACTAGTGTGCAGACACATCATGAAATTCAAACATCTGCAACTAAAATACATATTTAATGTGACTGACTGTTCCCAAACTAAAATATACAGAACACTAAACTGGAATTGCAACTAGAAGAAACAGAAAAGACTAATCAACCTGGAAAAAAAAGTTCTATAAATCTTAATTGCCTTGACAGCAAATACAGTTTCATTGCATCCCTAAATGTACAGAACTCTTTCCACACTATTAAATTATACAATTCTAACAGTATGCAGATCAGCATCCTCTTGTAGTAAGATTTTATTCTCCTGGTCTACCAGTGTTGCTCATGTTACTAAGATTGTGGCAGCTTCTTCTTTTTTGACAGTCTAGTTGTGGAATGCTTACTGGATGATCCCCCACTGAAATGAATAGGATGACTATTGTTGCCATATTATAATTAGCATTAGCGTCTTGACCTGAGTGTGCATAAGTAGATAATTCACACATGCTACAACAAGTATGAGCATGCAGTTTCCAAGATACAGTACTGTAGGTCTCTGCTGCTGTTAGTCATATGAAGAAATATATACGTGTCTGTAACAAGAGGTTTATATATCTACTCACCAAAGTTTAGAAATACCAGTTTGGCCTGAATGGCAGGGCAGAGTTTTATTATGAATGGAATGGCTATGTACAGTCCAATCACCCAGATGAGAAGCCTCTTTAATCGGGAGAACAGAACATTCCTGAAGGAGAGAAAGAGAAGATAGGAGACATTAGAAGAGCTGCCCGACGTTATGCTTTGACACCATACCAGATGCTGCCTGGAGAGGTATATTTGATTACATTGGATGTTATTTGTGCACAACAACAAATAACGATAGTGTTACTTCATAAGGTTCATTGAAGGCAAAAAACACAATACAAAGTAAATATGTTTAATAGTTAAATGTACAGTAGCAGGGATGGAAATAAGACTCCCATTGCTTAGCAGGTTCACCCATTCCAGGTTTTAATACAAGCTTGATTAACCACAGTGTATAGGTAAAAAGCTCAGATGTGTTATTAAATTCTTAACAAAAATCAGGATTGGATTAAACTGCTATGCAATTCGAGCCTTATTTCCATCCCTGAGTAGAGACTATATTTTCTGTGTGTGTGTTAAATCACGCTAATCAGGGATCTCTTTCCTCCAATGTCCATAGTTTTCCCAACAGCCAAGCAAAGATAGCAGAACATTTGCAAAACTCTGCAAGTACCACAGAGGGACAGAGGAAGTTGGCTGTTCAAGATCTTTTAAGAGTTTACACAGCTTCCCTATTCTTTCAGACAAGCAATAAATGGGTTATATCGATTCGATTCGTTTTGGTTATTGGTAAAAGAACCCAGAAGGACCTGTATTGTGAATATACGTGAGTGTTTGTTTGTTTTGTCTATTTGTTGTTTGTTATTATTAGACAGCTAACACATTCCGGAGCTGTCGCCAGAGGCCAGCACAAACTCGGAACAGCACTGCACTCGTATCACCATAAACTGTATTTGTACCACAATCACTAATTCATGTACTAAAAGACTTGTGTATGTTTTGTGTTTAATGTGGGGATACAATAAACAGGACTATTATTTCGGGACCAACCCCAGGATTATAAAGTACACGCCAGCTTTATTGTTTATTGTTAGTTTGCCGACAGTCACTAGACAGACACCTAATAAAACAAACCTTTGCACCTGGATTATAATTGTCTGTCTGTTCCTTGATCACCTGAACCTGCACGCTATTAACCCCACTGTCACAGGGGCTCATGTCTAACTTGCTATAGCAAAACAGAAAGACATGTAGTGATCTAGTCCTGTAAGTCTTCTGATTTGTTACTGAAATTCCCTACTTCCTTACAGGAGAACTGTGCCGATAAGGTGGTTTGTATATGATTGACATCCAAGTTGCTGTCTAATCAGCACTGTTTACCTCTACCCACTCAGACAGTGTTAGATCTGAAACAAACAACACATTGAAATGATCACATTAAATGACAAAGACAAGCCTCCAGAATTTGTCATGGTGTTCCAATAAAGTCTAATAAAAACAAATATATTCCAAATATACACCCTAGATGTAACTGGATATACATTATCTCCATAGCTTCTGTTCAGTGTGTGGCTTCCTGTCAGACTAGAATCATTTTCAAAATCAGATTAAAATACAAATATCTGTTCTCCAATTTATTTTTTACATATATGCATGATTTGACCCATAGAATTACATCGGCTGTACTTTGTAATGTACCTTGCAACAAACCCAGTGCAGTTGGCATCATTTTGCTAAGAAGCAGTCTAAGACTGACTTAGTATAGGGACTGTATTGCCATCTCACCTTCAGCTGACATCCAAGATTCCCTGGCTTGGGCACTGTGGGAGGCTTGGAACTGAAGATTCCTAATCTGTAGCCAACAAAGGGATTGTTTCCAGCACTGTCAAACTTTTATGAACAGTTAGTAAACTTACTAAACAGAAAGGTGTCAACCAAAAGAAACAATCACTTATAAATCCAAACGACTGAAGTCAGTCACTCACAGACAGGCCATGGCTCTTGTGTTGCCCGGAAATGTAGCCTGTGCATTAAGAAGTGTCCCAAATTCAAGGTGATGCCTCGGTGCCAAGCCTTTGGGACAGTAATCAGTGCCAAGGAATCAGACTGTAGTAGGATCAGGAAGAGAAAACAAATCTACAGAGGTCACAGCAAGCTGGGAGCAAGATCACAATGACTTACAAACGGACTTCCGGTTTTCACTGCACTCACAAATGTTTGTTTGTTTTTTACAAAATGACAGAACCCACCAGCAAGTTTCACTACGATTGTAAAATGGATGTAAAAAGGCAAGTTTTAACTGACGTATACAGTAGCCATCAACTACGTCGCCCATGGTGTAATTTACAGGGAAGCTTACTAGTCTCTTGGTGAGTTCCCCTACTAAATTTATGAGTCCATTACAGCATTACATGCTAGTTGTTTTAGATGTTGCCTCTCATGGATAAGTGCTGTAAGAATACGGGATAGAACAAAGATGTAAGCTTGAGGAGCAAACATAAACATTATAGGGATCAGGGCAGATAATACCAATATCAATGCTGTGATAATGAGCAGCATTGGCTATCCACAATTCATTAGAATGTTGTTGTTGTTGTTGTTTTTATTTTATTTTATTAACACTTGTCAGGAACCACTTAGGGTTTATTGGAAGGATAAATAACACTGCACCTGAGGTTGTGCTGGTAATGCAGACAGATTGCAAGTTTAATTTAGGGGACCTAACCCGATGACATTCTACATGTCAGTCAAGTTCAAGGGTCTTTGTCGTCAATGTTCATGATGGGGGGGTTGCCTACAGTATAGTATAGTTTTGAAAACAGAAATATCCTTGGTTTACATTTGCTAATTAAACCACAGTTTCGACTTGTGTTTTCTCTTCCTTAGAGGAAAGCTTACATCGTTGTTTACATTGCTCCCTCAAGTTTTTACAATTTCAGCATTTCTAACAAACAGTACTAGCTTGGACAGATCAGAAATGCCGATCAGACCCCCGTATTTTTTACATGTCAAGCAATACCACAGTTAACAAATTGGGAGAAAAACAGGTGTGAGTAATCACGACTGGAAATGAGAAGCAACACATTTCTATAATGCTCTGTGTGATAGCAGATGGCCGCAAACCGTCCTCCATATGCGTAATTGAGGTTGTATCTTTGTAAATGCATATTTACTTGATGTTTTATTTTTTCCTCAAATTGAGGGTGGGAAATTTGGGCTGCATCTTAAATTCAAGGGAATCTTAAATTCAAAGGAATATGGTTTGTATCTGTATGCGGCTAACATTTTGTTCAATTTAGCTCTTTATTGTACCAATGAAAGGTCTTTATTATATGTACAATACAAACAGGCTAATGAGGTCCCCATCGCACTTCCCCCAACAGGCTTCTTGTGTGTCATATTCCCCAGGCCATCAAGGCAAAAAAACAAAAAGCCATCTACTGCATCAAAAGCAAACCACAAAGACAGTAAAACAAAGGAACATATGCTTTGCAAAGCATGGGAAACAAACCCAGAAAATCTATTGTTTTGTCATGATGTTGGCTCTTTTCTCTTATCATAGACATGTACAAGCAGATCCCCGCTAATACTGAATATACACTACGGGCAGGTTGACAATTACAATCGCACTCAATAAAAAAAGGAAACGACAGTACCCTAACACTTATTATTTAGATGCTCTAAAATGCGGCTGAATAAATGGTGTTTGATTAGAAGATGATTTACAATTGGTCTTGTTCATTCAAGAGACTAACACTGGTTATGCTGTTTCAAGAAAAAAAAGCCCCTATACTTTAAAATGTTAAAGTCTAGTGGTTGTTGTCTATACTCTTAAATGCATGTAATTGCTGTTGTTTTTAATAGCATCTGTGTATTCAGTAAGGAACCAGTAAATGTGTGTTCCAATTCCCCCTCTTACTGGTCACCAGCAACATACAGGGTGATCTATCTACAGATACAGTGCCCATAGTAAGTATTCACCCCCCTTGGACGTTTTCACAGTTTGTTGTGTTACAACCTGAAATCTTGATACATTTAAATTATTGTGAAACAACAGTTAATGAAAAATACAAAAACTGAAATGTCTTGGTTAGATAAGTATTCACCACCTTGAGTCAATACTTGGTAGAAGCACCTTTGGCAGCAATTACAGCTGTGAGTCTTTTGGGGTAAGTCTCTACCAGATTTGCACATCTGGAACGTGCAATATTCGCCCATTCTTCTTGGCAAAAATGTTCAAGCTCTGTCAATCGTTGGTGGACAGCAATCTTCAAGTCTTGCCACAGTTTCTCAATCGGATTCAAGCCCGGGCTTTGACTGGGCCACTCTAGGACATTCACTTTCTTGTTTTTAAGCCACTCCAGTGTCGCTTTGGCTGTGTGCTTGGGGTCATTGTCCTGCTGAAAGGTGAATCTCCATCCCAGTCTTAGGTCTTTTGCAGTCTGAAGCAGGTTTTCCTCAAGGATTTGCCTGTATTTAGCTCCATCCATTTTGCCCTCTCCCTGACAAGATTCCCAGTCCCTGCCAATGAAAAGCATCCCCATAGCATGATGCTGCCACCACCATGCTTCACAGTAGGGATGGTGTTACCTGGGTGATGTGCTGTGTTGGGTTTGCGCCAGACATAACACTTTGCATTTAGGCCTTTCAGAGTTGTCATTGGCCTCTTGCTGGCTTCTCTGACCAATGCCCTTCTTACCCGGCTGCTCAGTTTGGGAGGACGGCCTGCTCTAAGCAGATTCTAGGTGGTGCCGTATACCTTCCACTTCTTAATGATCGACTTGACTGTACTCCAAGGGATATTCAATGCCTTTGAAATCTTTTTAGCAGAAATAAAATAACAAAATTAAGGAAATAGGAGACCTGATAAAAGCGTTGGTGATGTTGAGTGCTGCACAAAAAGAGGCCAACAGGGTAATGAGACAAGAGTTGGGGTTGCACAGCCACAAGTGTAATTGTTTTATTTAATTTAATTGATGTCACCTGCCTGTAATCAGCAGACAGGTATTTAAACAGTAATCAAATGCTTGAACTAGGCAGTCTGTGTGAAGGCAAGAGGTAAAAGAACAAGGTACTGTGTAAACCTTTGTGTGTATATATAGACACACACACTGATGCACAAAAGAAATGCAACACTCTGGTCTAATAGATATCAAACAAAAAACTGCAAATGTGAACAAAACTACAGATCAAAGACTCATGATAAGTTTTCAATATGAAACGTGACACCCTGTCAAAATAAAAACATTACAAAGTTAGTATCTGGTATGACCTCCCTGAGCATTAACACAATCCTCGCAGCGTTGACGCATAGACCTGATCAGCCTCTGGATAGCCCCTGGATAGTGGCATGTTCCGCCACTCTTCCTGTGCAGCTGCAGCCAACTGCCGAAGGTTGGCTGGTCGCAGTTGTCTCCTGTGGATGGCACGAGTGATTTGGTCCCACAGATGTTCTATTGGTCTCAGGTCAGGAGAAAAAGCTGGGGCCACGGCAAGACCTTGACATTGTTTTCTTGAAGTCATGCAATTGTAACCCTAGCACTGTGTCGTCCTGCATTGTCCTGCTGGAAAATGGACACTTCCGGATTGGCTTGCAGGAACAGAAAAACTGTTGCCTCAAGGACTTCGTCAATGTATCGCTGAGCAGTAAGGTTGCCCTCAATCTGCACCGAAGGCGTTCTTGTGTTAAAGGAAATTCTTCCCCACATTATCACAATTCCACCTCCCCACTGGTTGGCTTGAACAACGCAACAGTCAGCATTACGGTCCTGGGTCCTGGGCCAGTGTGGTGACCCTCTGCATTCCAGGACGTGGCCTGTCCTTCACAGAGCCGGTTTCTCTGGACTAGTCTGCCGATTGTTGAAGCAGAACATCTCATTCTCTGGGCAACTTCTCTCACAGACAAGCCACCTTCAATCATGCCAATAGCAACCAGGCGATCTTCGTTATTCAACGGGGCATGGTCGTATCTTTCGCTGTTCTTGAGTTAATTAAAATCATGTCTTTTCGAATGGCTATTTAAGATTCTTAATCAACTGATTTTGGCAATTTTAACTCAATTCAAATACCAAACACTAAGCATGTGGTGTTTTTATGAAATCATATGACTTGAGCTCAGTATTTTGTTATCCCAAGGAACAATACTACTCAAACAATCAACAAATCTATCTGCGGGCTCCCGAGTGGCGTATCCGGTAAAGGCACTCTGTGTGAAGTGCAGGATGCGCTCTATAGTCTGGGCGTCGCCGGTTCGAGTCCAGGCTATTCCACAGCCGACCGTGGACGGGAGTTCCCAGGGGGCAGCGCACAATTGGCCAAGCGTCGCCCGGGTAGGGGGGAGGGCATAGGTCGGCCAGGGTGTCCTTGGCTTACCGCGAACCAGCAACCCCTGTAGTCTGGCCGGGCGCCTGCGGGCTTGCCTGTAAGCTGCCTGAGAGCTGAGTTGTCCTCCGAAGCTGTAGCTCTTGGGTGGCTGCATGGTGAGTCCGCAGTGTGAAAAAAGTTGTCGGCTGATGGCACACGCTTCGGAGGACAGCGTGTGTTCGTCTTCGCCCTCCCAGGCGTGGTAGCGGTGAGCTGAGCTTCAAAATAATAATTGGCCATTCCAAATTGGGAGAAAATAATAAAAATAATTGGCAATGACTAAATTTATAAAAAATAAATAAAGAAACCTATCTGCTCACTATTTAAAATGTAAATAACACTATGTACGTGCCCAATGAGCTATTGATGTAAAGACTGTTGGGTTTTCATTGTGCATCAGTATATATAATATAATTAGGGCTGTCACTCGATTAAAATCTTTTATCGGTTAACTTATGGGCATTTTCACAGAGCAACGCTCTTTCGGGCCAGTCATTCACATACCTGAAAACACAAGACAGCCGAGATGCATTTCCATCGTCTTAACCAACCATTACAGCTATGTACTTGGCTTCCTGTAATTCTGCTTTTATTCGTTCTGAATCTTGTTAAAGGTACCCGAGAATACTGTGGCTATTGACAAGCGATTGTTTAACATGCTGTCGTAGTCGGAAATCAGAGAAAGTAATTCCACATAATTCTCTATTTGAGGAATTGGTGCCTTCATCGTGCCCTCTGAATGCCAGTTCTTGCTTGCCAAGGTAAACAACAGAATCAATCAAGCGTTTAAGAACCTCACAATGACTTTTTCTTACTTGCTTGTTGTGATGTATTGTATCCCTACGCTTCTGCTCGTCCAGTTGATCAACTGAATGAACAGAAGCATAGGGATACAATACATCTCAACAAGCAAGCAAGAAAAAAATGCTTGATCAATAACGGTCTCTATAATATTAGCAATATTGCGTGAAAGTCAGCTATTCTTACACCGCGCATGCTACCACATTTATGTCCCGCCTCTGCTCACTAATGATTGGACAGTTGCAAAACCAGTGCAGATCTTTTATATTCCCATTGGTTAAACTCACAAGACCTTCAACGGTGTATGTCCCACCTCTGCTCACTCATGATTGGACACCTACATAACAAGGGGCAGATCTTTGACTCTCCCATTTATTAAACCTACTCAAGATCATCAACTATTTATGTCCCGCCTCCGCCCACTTATGATTGGTCTGCCGTGGAGAAAATGCAGATATTTTATTGGTTGATTTTATTTTATATAAAAAAAAAAAAAATTCTGCATGATTAAATTGTAAAAAAAAAAATGAATCTGCGATCAACTCCTTAGTTGATTAATCGATCTGATTAATCTGATAATCGGAGCAGCCCCAATATTCTCCTTCCTCAGGACAATGATCTATGCAGCGATACAACTATAGGCATACAAAAACATGATTTAAGTTAGGAGGAGATAACAGAGTATGTGATACTGCACTGCCCAGAGTGAGTAAACGCCAAGACAGCAACTATACTGAGCATCAAAAGAAACGTATCGCTTATATTTGGATAAAATTCACTAGATGTGATCAAAAAATGACAAACTCTGTTTTAGAGCAGGTGCAGTGATTTTTTTTATTGTGCTGATTAACAACTGACATCACGAAATTGCTGCAAAATGATCTGTCGATCTTGGGCAGGTGTTGTGACTCTTGGTCTCCCAGTTCGTGGCCTGTCATTGACAGAGTGTGTCTGGTTATACCATCTTGCCACAGTATGCTGCCCTGGTCCAGCCTCCAACATGCCGATTGCACGAAGGCGCTGCTCTCTTGACAGACGTGGCATATTGTTTTTTTTCTGTGATTTTCTTTATTGCTTTTATTCAAGCTTGCAATTCAACAGCTGAAATCACTCCATATCCAGTGTCCAATCAACTGTCTCACTAATTAGGTGATTAAGTGCATATGCTTCAGTCAGTCACTCAAGCGTGTCATGGTCAAGGATGAATGATCGAGTGATTAAAAAGAAACCAAAAACATTTCGTCAATGTCCATCATTTATATACCTTATTTTTTTCTAAAATAAATGTATTATAATAGTGATGAGTTTCTTTTGATGCTAGGTATATTAGGGAAGTAAAGGCTTACTAAAGGTCAGGACTGAATGAGTACAAACGCTGTCTTGTAAACCCCAACAAGAAGAGGAACTGAACCACGAGACCTGTATTGAATAAAAGGGGGATATGCAACTGCTGCTCCTACAAAGTAGCTACTTTAAGTCCAGACTTGGAGGCCAAAGGTGGCCCTTAAGCCAGGCAGACTTAACTGGCAGCCAATCTACCATGTTGACAATGTTGATGTTTAACTCTGTAATGCCCATTTCTGTATCACATCTGATACAATGCATAGCCACCACTCTATATTAGTATTTTTGAAATCCAGCCTCACCAGTTTTTCATATGCAGTACATTACGTGTTGCCGGACAGGGAAACAGAATCTATTTACATGCTTGGATTGTGTTTAGCTGTTGCTGTAGACAGGAAGAAAATAGCAATTTTGCTAAGTACAATTGAATCCTTGTTGCTGATGTAACTACATTTGCTGGTTGAAGGAATTAATTTTGTAAAGCATTCAGAGCTGTTGTTGACTGAAGTGAATTTAGATAGCGTGGAAAATGGACCACCTCTAGACCTGTAGGGCAGTATAAATTGACAAACAGTGTCTTAGAACATCTGCCATTCTAATCGCCGACCGTCTAAGAGCCACACGACCAAGGGCAGTCTGAGCTGTGGCAGTCCGAGCGAGGACAGGTAGAGTGAGGACCTTTTCCTTTTCCAAATCTCTCCCATTGATTACTGGAGGCCTCATTCCACACAGCTTTTTGTAGTTGTGTGATCCCATTGAAGTGCACTGCAACTATTTTATTGCTTAAGTATTGTCTTTAGCACAGTTTAGCAGCCGTTAACCAGTTCCCTTCCAAAGTGCGGGTGTGAGGAGAGGCTGTTGGAGAAAATCCGAAACTAGCAGCGCTCTGGAAGACGCCAACTACTAGACAGGTCTGTACCCTCCCCCCACCGCTCCTGCTCCCACTACTACTGTACCTATCTGCCTCACCTGTCCTGCTATGACTGTTTCTCACATCCATGTTATTCTGTCCTCTTGCTCCCGTCCTCTGTCCTCCCTCCGCTGCTGCTCCCCTAACCCCTCTAACCTCATCCCTCTGCCTCTCCCCCCTCCCACTCTCACCCCTCCTGCACTCTCTCTGGTGCCCTCTGAAACTCACTCTTCTGCTAACAAAGCTGATTTCATCTCTGACTTTGCCTCCCACCTCTCCCTCGATTTCCTTGCTCCCACTGAAACCTGGCTCTACGTCCCTGTCCCGTACTCCCTGTCTCACTGGACCATTGCCAATAAACTATTAGAAAACCCTGTGTGAGCCATGCTGGTTAGTGCAGGATTGCCTAACACTTACCAAGAACAGAGCTGACTTTTCTGTTGTTGACATCATTCATCTAGAGGCAGTTTGCAAGTACATTATGTAACATCAGCAACGTTTCTTTTTGCAGAGTAGACACATTTTTACTGTTACTTGACCTTTATTTAGGAAACAGAGCCACAGTAGCTCTTCATTTATCAAGCTACATCTCATGACAAGGAATCAATGGATGTTGCCTGGACGTAACCTGCAAGACCATGTGCAATTTTTAAACAATGGAGTTTCCCATTGTTAGAATGGCATTTACTGCATGACCATGTGATCATGTTTTACATTGTTTACAAAACAAGACAGCTATTTAACCTTATATTTATAATCCCTTGCAAACTGAATCACCAAGTGTGTATGCTGTGAACCTGAATAATCCTGAATAATCCTGGATTTTTTCTAGCCATTCTTTTCACCCACAGCAACACCATATATTAAAAAAAAACCACGATATCAGTTGTGGTATATAGGGTAGTCTCTGAACCTCATGGTATATAGGGTAGTCTCTGAACCTCATGGTATATAGGGTAGTCTCTGAACCTCATGGTATATAGGGTAGTCTCTGAACCTCATGGTATATAGGGTAGTCTCTGAACCTCATGGTATATAGGGTAGTCTCTGAATCTCATGGTATATAGGGTAGTCTCTGAACCTCATGGTATATAGGGTAGTCTCTGAATCTCATGGTATGTAGGGTAGTCTCTGAACCTCATGGTATATAGGGTAGTCTCTGAACCTCATGGTATATAGGGTAGTCTCTGAACCTCATGGTATATAGGGTAGTCTCTGAATCTCATGGTATATAGGGTAGTCTCTGAACCTCATGGTATATAGGGTAGTCTCTGAACCTCATGGTATATAGGGTAGTCTCTGAACCTCATGGTATATAGGGTAGTCTCTGAATCTCATGGTATATAGGGTAGTCTCTGAACCTCATGGTATATAGGGTAGTCTCTGAACCTCATGGTATATAGGGTAGTCTCTGAACCTCATGGTATATAGGGTAGTCTCTGAACCTCATGGTATATAGGGTAGTCTCTGAACCTCATGGTATATAAGGTAGTCTCTGAACCTCATGGTATATAGGGTAGTCTCTGAATCTCATGGTATATAGGGTAGTCTCTGAACCTCATGGTATATAGGGTAGTCTCTGAACCTCATGGTATATAGGGTAGTCTCTGAATCTCATGGTATATAGGGTAGTCTCTGAACCTCATGGTATATAGGGTAGTCTCTGAACCTCATGGTA
Source organism: Acipenser ruthenus (assembly GCF_902713425.1). Lineage (NCBI taxonomy): Eukaryota > Metazoa > Chordata > Actinopteri > Acipenseriformes > Acipenseridae > Acipenser > Acipenser ruthenus. The sequence goes on from NC_081194.1 coordinate 14,812,961, forward strand.
TATAGGGTAGTCTCTGAACCTCATGGTATATAGGGTAGTCTCTGAATCTCATGGTATATAGGGTAGTCTCTGAACCTCATGGTATATAGGGTAGTCTCTGAACCTCATGGTATATAGGGTAGTCTCTGAATCTCATGGTATATAGGGTAGTCTCTGAACCTCATGGTATATAGGGTAGTCTCTGAACCTCATGGTATATAGGGTAGTCTCTGAACCTCATGGTATATAGGGTAGTCTCTGAACCTCATGGTATATAGGGTAGTCTCTGAACCTCATGGTATATAGGGTAGTCTCTGAATCTCATGGTATATAGGGTAGTCTCTGAACCTCATGGTATATAGGGTAGTCTCTGAATCTCATGGTATATAGGGTAGTCTCTGAACCTCATGGTATATAGGGTAGTCTCTGAACCTCATGGTATATAGGGTAGTCTCTGAACCTCATGGTATATAGGGTAGTCTCTGAATCTCATGGTATATAGGGTAGTCTCTGAACCTCATGGTATATAGGGTAGTCTCTGAACCTCATGGTATATAGGGTAGTCTCTGAACCTCATGGTATATAGGGTAGTCTCTGAACCTCATGGTATATAGGGTAGTCTCTGAACCTCATGGTATATAGGGTAGTCTCTGAATCTCATGGTATATAGGGTAGTCTCTGAATCTCATGGTATATAGGGTAGTCTCTGAACCTCATGGTATATAGGGTAGTCTCTGAACCTCATGGTATATAGGGTAGTCTCTGAACCTCATGGTATATAGGGTAGTCTCTGAACCTCATGGTATATAGGGTAGTCTCTGAACCTCATGGTATATAGGGTAGTCTCTGAATCTCATGGTATATAGGGTAGTCTCTGAACCTCATGGTATATAGGGTAGTCTCTGAACCTCATGGTATATAGGGTAGTCTCTGAATCTCATGGTATATAGGGTAGTCTCTGAACCTCATGGTTCTGCTGACAGTTTAAATCACTGCATTCCCTGTCAGCAGAAAATTACGGTTGTGTGTGTGTGTGTGTGTGAGTGTGTGTGTGTGTGTGTGAGTGTGTGTGTGTGTCTGTGTCACTCCACTCTCAAGCTGGGCACATTAAATGAACAGATGGTTCTAATGGTCTCTCATCTGCAGCAGGTGGATATTATTCTATAAACCTACATTAATGTTTTTTTTTTTACGATCTACACTGATAGTTCCTTTTGCTTTGGCCTGACACTCATATGAATTACTCATTTTCAACCTTATTTGGGTTTTTGTTGTTTTGAGGGTGGCAGCAGAATATAATTCAGAGAAATGAATTAATTGAAAAGAAAAATATGTTTTGTTGGATTTTTAAGTTTGGGCCTTGGAACATCTGACATAACAATGTCAGTGTGACGGGTCTGCAAGGTGTTTAAATTGATACCTTCCTCTAAGTTCTTCATGGACTTTGGGGGTGGAAATTGACTCCAATTATGAGACTGTGCTCCCTGTGAAACTTCACTCATTTTTGTTGTCTTGCATTAAGGAAGGTCTTACTCCAAACTAAAAGCTGACTTGAAACTTTAATATAAATTATATATTACAGAGCAATGTACTACAAGGGTCAAAATTCCATCTGATGAAAATTGACTGCATGAGTCTTGAGACCTTCAGGACAAAGAAGAGAAAGAAAGTATCTAAAAAAACAAAGGTTAAAAAAGGATGCTATGAAAAGCTATTCCATACACTGGGTGCATTTGCTTGTGTTGACGTCATCCTAGCTCTTTGGTTTATTTAAAAAAAAATTGAAAACCAGCCATGAATTACTGTAAAGAAAAATGTTTATCTACCTAGACTCATTGTGCATAGTCGCTAAACCTAAACCAGATGATCAAGTTATTATATTCCAAGTCAATACACTAGCTGAAACTTGGTCAAATTTCTTGAATTTTAATTAATTGCATATTCACTATAAATCCAATTAGCTACCAAAAGATCTTGAAGCAGGCTTACATTCTATATAAAGTGTTACAAACTCATTTTGGTTAACTCATCCCATATAAAGTATTATCAAAACGTATTTAAATTGAGAAGAAGTTGACTAATGAAATATTTTTATTAAACTCAATTTAAGAAGAATATTTAATAAACCCATTTCAAGATAACAAAAATAAATATTTGAATGACATATACATGCTAAATCCTCTAAAACCCCATGTTTGCCATACATTTAATTATACTTAGGTTTCTGTAGAGGAGGAATGACTTGTTATTCTATGTGTGATCGTTGGTTTTGTTTCTTAAATTACATATAAACATTAAGAAATGCGAAAAGAAACTAAAATTCAATGACACACGTTTCGGACAGAAGTCTTTTTTAATTAAAGTCTTCATTTTGGTAACTGATTTTTAGTTTCTTTGAGTATTTTGTAATCCAGCACTATTGTGTTTAATAGTTACTGTAAAATCAATGTCATTAAAAAAAAATCAAAAATGTTAATTATCACATGATTAACTCGCTGATATAATTATGATCATTTCAATCTTACCTTCGGAATGTTCTCTTCATCGTTTTTTTCGAATCGGGTTCTACAGGATGATACAGAACTTCGGTTCCGGGATCCCCTCCTGTTTTCTTGTGCTCGTATTTTAAGTGCGAGCTGCTGTCCAGCAGTGTGTTGCTGTTAGCAGTGACAATGCTGTCATGATCCGCGGTCAACGAATTATTCCTCTTTCGCATTACTGTAATTTCCAGGACAAAAAAAATAAAATCAAGACAAAGCGAACTCGGTCTATGGATGAAATCCTTTGCTGTTTGTTAACGCGTCTCTCTGATCATGGGCGACCTAAGCAGTGCAGAGTACGTGCAATGTCTGAGACTTAGGCTATTTTTCCTCCTAAATACAGCTGACATTCAGCAGTTTGCTACATTGTTTGCAGAACTGGGGATCTGCAGAGACCAGCTGATCTAACCAAACCTTTCTTTAAACCAATCAGAATACACAAGCCCGCCATCATTATGAGTGGCACAACAAAACGGACAGCCTTCTTGTGACAGTGCCCCCCACAGTTACTGCCGATTATACGGAACAAGCCAGACATAAGGCGTAAGGAAAATGTGTCTGAATATAGCAGAAGTAGTAGTTTTGTTTTTTATTTATTTATTTTTTCTGTGTCACACCTTATGGTCTCTTCATCAAATTAAAACCACGCACATTATTAAAACAAGAACAAAGGTGATCAAACTAGTCTGAGGAAATAAAAACGGAAGGAATACATGTGAGATGGGGACTTGGGGGACCGTTGGTTTAGGCAAAAAATGGCAACAAACACACGTTTTTTTATTTTTTTGTTTGCAGTAAATTTTACATTTCACAAAACACATAGTAGAATACAGTATCGGCCATAGAGACTAACAGGACTACATATACTATTACCGTATGATTTTGTTCCAGTGAAAACTGCTGTTTAAATGATTGAGAAGCATTAGGCGTTATTTCACGTTCAAATAAAGCAGTAAGTACAAAATGCTCTTAAAAACTATTATATATTATATCCGATTAACCCCTTAGTTGAATAACTACTGTACCGCGTATCTCCCTGCTTATAACTTCCAATAAATCCCATCCAAAAAATCCTCCACGTTTGTGTAATTTCACAAAACAAGCACAAATACTCACCCTGTGCTCCGAATCGTTTGTGGTGGAGGTTTGTCCTAAATCGTTACCCATAGCGCCGCCCCTTTTGGTAGCATCAGATAATGATAGCATTTGTTTTTCTGCCCGGGAAAAGCTTCTCTTCGCAAAATTATTTGTAAAAGAAGCACACAGCTTTTTATATATATATATAATCTAAGAAAAAACGAACTGCATTTAGAGTTTACATGTCAATTTGGGGAGTAAGTTTCCTTTTTATTATTACTGTATTCTGTTCAGACGTGGTTGGCGCCCTATGAAAAGATGTTCTGTGAAAAGGCGATCGAGCTGATCAGGGAACTCCAGCGAGCAGCTGATGGCCAGCTACCTGCTTTTAACGTGAGTTGAACAATAGTCTTTAGTAGGATTAAGTAACTGGACGTGAATGACGTACATCATGATTACCATGTTGAAGCTGTTTTTTCTAACTTGCAAACGAAATATGCATCCTGACAACACATATTTACTCGTTTTCAGCATGTGTGTACTTCTCATGATCATGGAGATGCAAATAAGAGAATACTAGCACTGTAGAAAATATATGTTGGTGCTGCCTTGGGAAGACATCTATAACTTTTTACTTACTTGTTATAGTACTACAGTAGTTATAGTAAAATGCAATTCCAAACAGTTTGAACTATGAACTAGGGCCTATAGAGAATGGAACCATGCAGAAATATTTTGTCAAAAACTACAGGTGGAAGACAAAATGTTCGTGGCCAGAACGGTATAGATTCTAAGTGACGTATTTTGCGTGTTAAATTAGTTCTGAGGGTGGGAATGCCCGGTCATACCTCAATAGATACTTTCATCAGGAAAATCAATGTCACTTACCCATTGAGTCACCCCATTGGAGATTGCATTGCAAAAAGTGTGTGCTACATGTGACATGGCCCTTATCAAAGTTTACCACAGTAAATTTGCATAGTAATTTTGTAGTTTTCCCATGCTTTTCTGTGGTTATGCACTATGCATTTCTAAGAGTTTACCATGTTTATGACCATGCTTTACCATTATTTATTATTATTATTATTTATTTTTTAGCAGACGCCCTTATCCAGGGCGACTTACAATTGTTACAAGATATCACATTATTTCACATTATACAGATATCACATTCTTTTTTACATAAACATGCAATTTAGTTAAAGTACCTTGCTTAAGGGTACAGCAGCAGTGTACCCCATCGGGGATTGAACCCACGACCCTCCGGTCAAGAGCCCAGAGCCCTAACCACTACTCCACACTGCTGCCCCATACCTCACTTGGCTTTACAATGCATGCTTTCAATGTGCTTTATTACACTGCAGTACTTTTACAATGGGAATATTTTATAAGGGGTGTTAACCATTTGTCCATCTCCAGTACAGTATGCGTTCCTGATAATATATACATTATCCACCAGGAATATTTGGAATATACATGACTGAGTGGCATATCATTTGTATGGTTCAATAATCCATTTAAAATAGGTATGTTTCTTTTCTGTTAAAGCTTTAGATATTTTAATGAAGTGAGCTCACTAAATGTGTTTATTGTTTTAGGAGGATGGAATTAGACAGGTTCTTGAAGAAATGAAAGCCCTGTATGAGCAGAATCAAACTGATGTGTGAGTTGAAACAGTCTTAATTACCTTTAGTTTGTCACTATAGCCCCAGCTTTTATAGTAAGTTGAGATACGTATTGATTCTGTTCTAATGTAACTTTCTTTCCTTCAGGAACGAGGCAAAGTCTGAGGGAAGAAGTGATTTGATTCCAACAATCAAGTTCCGTCACTGCTGTCTGTTGAGGAATCAGCGGTGCATTGCAGCTTATCTGTACGTATAACTAAGATTCAGGCTACAGATACTGTGCCAGCTCTCCAATATGACTACAACTGGAGGGTTTTGTCCCATAATAGCAGCTTGAACCTGAACTTCAATCACAATGGCAGCTACCTCTGCATAGTACTCATGAATTATATTGTATCGTCTATCTGTATTAAACTGGAAAGGGGGGCTCCATATTATTTCAAACTGCAAGGCAGCAGTGTTGTGGAAACCCTTCTAGCATATTTGTAATACATCACTGTGTGCAGGACGTGTTATTGGGACTAATGGGTCTGTTAAATGCCAGCACATTCTCAATATGTTCCCATTGTCAAATGATGATTAATAATCAATTTATTATTGTTTTTTTTTGGTTTTTTTTAATGTTAACAGTTATGACCGATTGCTCCGTATTCGGACTCTAAGGTGGGAGTATGGCAGTGTTCTTCCTACATCCATAAGGTTCCACATGTGTGCTGAAGAGGTATGGACTACATGTACTGTCATGTAAAATATTTGTGTTGGTGGCTTAATAAGCAGTTTAACTGGTCATGGGAAAGAATGACCCAAGCTTGTAGCTATAATTTTGACAGAAAAAAAAAAAAATCTGTCAAGTAAATGTGAAGTCCCCTCTCAGGATTGAAAACCAAAGCACATCTCTATTTCTTTCTGCCTGCAGCTGGAATGGTTTAACCAGTATAAAAAGTCTCTTGCCACCTACATGAGGTCATTGGGAGGAGATGAGGGTCTGGACATCACACAGGACATGAAGCCACCTAAGAGTTTGTACATTGAGGTCAGAATCCTAGTCATTTATCATGGTCTAACTGACACAAATAATGAATTGAAAATGTCTTTTGCATACTGTTGAGTCCTTGAGTATTGAGATTACTCTAATTTTTAATAGTTAACATAAAGATAAAGGTTTCAGTACTTTAGGGCAGTTTAGATGCCACATAATGGTTGGTTGGCATAGGTACTTACGAGACTACCTTGGCAAGCACACAGAGGATGTCTTAACAGCTTGTAATAAACCCACATCACATGACCTTTTCATTACATTGAAGTGTACTGTCCTCTGGTGGCTGGGATTGTAATTTTACAGCCCCTCAAGCCCTGTGTGAAACTAGTGTCTGAACTGAACAGCCTTGATGTTTGTGGGTTTGTTGTGCGTGTAGGTTCGTTGTTTGAAGGATTATGGGGAGTTTGAAATTGACGATGGCACCACAATTTTGCTCAAGAAAAACAGCCAGGTAAAACTAAAAGGATTCTCTTTTACCTGCTTCTACATGCTCATCAGCACTGGTATGCAGATACTAGGATAAAATATATTAGTAATTGAGTTTCAATCCAATTGGAATCAAAAAGTATGTAATATAAACCTTGTCTTTCTTTTATCAGTTTTGATATTTTAAAATTGTTGATTTAATAATTCTACTTCCTCATGCTTGTGTTCATTACACCATTCTCTCAATGTGCAAAAGATTTCATTCTGGTACTGTAGTCCTGGACAAGGTTAAACCACAGAATTGTGGTGAGGTCACAAGAAGTCTTTTTTTAATATCATACAATCAGAGAAGACGCTTTTTAATTGTCACTGATTAGTAATTCGCAATTTGCAACTACAGTACCATAGGGATTGATTAAAATACTGCAGTTCTAATACTTAGAGATCTTTCAAATTGAAAAAGACTGACAGAGTGATAATAAGGGTGAACTTGTCTTTACATTGAGCACAAGAAAGGAGTATGTACTGTACCATCATTTTCATCAGTGTCCGAACAGATTTTGTCCCACAACGGAACCTGTAACTGCCTGTGTCAAATGTCTGATTCATTTTATTGATTAGCAGTGTAACTGACCTGCAGATTATATATAATCCTAACATCTGTGATAGTGTTTTCCGTATGACGAGTTGGCTCATAGCTGAAGAGAAATAATTCTTCTGCATGTTCTCTTTTTTTAGCACTTTCTTCCCCGATGGAAGTGCGAACAGCTGATTCGACAGGGAGTTCTGGAGCATGTAATGTCTTGAATTGACTGAAAGCTGAGAAAAAGATTCAGCGTTTTATCATGTATTTCGGATGTTTGTATGTGTTTATAAATAAATAGTTGAGTTATTTGAGGGAAGTGTCCGGTAGTCTGTATGTCATACTTTATATACACTATCCAGTTACCAAGGGTGAGCAGGATATGATGCCGTACTTTCCTTGCAATAATGCAAAAGTTCTATTTCATTATTCCCATTCAAAAGAAATTTAGAAAACATCATGCAATAATCTTCATCCATAAATAAATTAAACACCATTTTTAGAAACATTTTAGTCCATCACTGTGATCTACATATGTTGTGTAAAAAAAAATGTAAACATTACTGAGGCTTGGTTTTATCTTCAGGTTTAGCATTGCATAGAATATCTCTCCATTATGACAGGCATGGAGAATAGCAGACCATTCATTTTGTTTTATTTGCATTACAGTGAAGAGATGTACTGTGAGTGGCAATTTTGCCTCATCCTGTGAAAAAAAATATCAGAAGTTATCATATTTCAAATGATCTATTAATTTGTATAGACATCTTAAATGTGCATTAAAGCACAACATGTAATGCATGCTTACATCTAATTATTTAACCTCATGAAGAGGAAACTGAAGTGGGTGACATGTATGGCAGTTCAGGGTATGCACATCTGAAGGTTGGGAGCTATAAAATCATGGTTCAAAACTCCGTCCCTGATGTACTTTGTCACTTTGAACATCTTACCTAACTTTAATTTAGTCCGTCCTTGTGTTTGTAGGTAGTTTTGAAATGTGTAAAAAATGCATTATTCAAATAAATGTAATCTGTGACTTTGTATAAATTGGGTTTATTAGCTGCAGATGTTGGCAGTTCCTACAGGAAAATGTTATAGAAATTGGTTACCGGCCATCTTGGCAGGTAAATCATTTATTACGAAAAACTGTTTAAGCATCAGGAAGGTATGTCTTTGTGGATGTTGTCCGAGGATGAACTTAGAGGAACTTGTGGAGAGTGTCATTCATAACTGGAACTTCTCCGAATTCTCATACGCTGTCCTCCATAGAAATCTTCATTGAATTGTCCTGTTTTGTGTAAGAAATTACAGTTTATGACTTTTGTTTGAAACAATCTACATCTTTATATCCTGGTAACCGATTACATGTCTTACAAGAGGGTTTATTTAGTTAAATGTTAACTTTGGGGTAATTATATTTTGTCACACACTAAGCAATAGTTAATGTAATGTAGCTTTAAGCTTCAAAACACTAAATATTAAAAGAAAAAAAGTCATACATTTTAATCCTGAAATTTAATTAGGGGAAGGGGAAGTAAGAAATAACCCGCAACGGTAAATCTGTTATAAAACGGGTTGAGAGATATCTGCGTCCTGATTGGCTGAGAGAGGCATTCCAAGCCATTGAATTATTACCTTTTTTTTCTGCTTGTTGAAAGAAGATCTCTGTTCTTGTACACGCTCCATGTTGTCTGTCAATGTAAACTATTCTGCTTCCTCGCTGTCCTATCCATTTAAATTTAGTATAGCAAATAAAGTAAAAAAAAAAAAAATTAAAAATCTGAGAATAGTGTTTGCTGTCAGTGGTAATACAGTAACTACAATAGCAACTAGTCTCCGGTTTGAATGACGAGTTGAAATCAAACAACTGGACACAGTCTGATAACTTTCAGCAACTTTATTTAAGCATATCACAGTAACAACACAGGTACGTTGCATCTCTTCTCTAGCCAGGAGAAGGCGGCTTTGACTTTATGAACACACTGTGAACAAGTAACTGAATAAACTGCACGATCAGGATTAACACATACTGCAGATAGCTAGATATTTAAATTACTAAAACTATTTTATTTGATTTATTTCGCCAATAAATGTTAGGACCTAACGTAACGGTAACAAATACTGAAACTTTCACAAACGAACATGCACTCAAATCCAAATTTAAAAAAAATATAAAAGTTAGCTATACTTTTGTTCTTTACATGTTTTACAAACAGTCCACAAACCATGTTTGCTTTTCTGTATGAGGTACCTGAACTGAAGAGCAGCTCCATGTAGAAGCTTTTTTTAATTTGGCAATTGGAAATACCCACGTTTCCATTTTCCAATAACAATAGAACCCTCATAAAAGCCTTTGTCTAGGGACTTATAACGACACGAGGCAGGGTTCTATGCTTAAGTATATACAATAGTTATCAAATATTAATCTTCAAAAAAAATTAAAAAGTAAATCACAATGATAATACTTAATAGTTTTGTTTTTTTAGCAAACTGTTAACAGATATAAAATATTTGTTTTACTTCAGTACATAAAATGTAATAAAGTTTAGACAGTAACTGTGTATTACTCAGAATTAAGTATGTACATGCTACTTGGTTCTTGTATCAAAACTGTACATTATTTATTTTATACATACAGTACCTTATCTTGTTATGGAATTGGTTATTTCACAAGACCACTGTAATGTCTCTCAAAAAATAGGGTAAAAAAATAGGATAAAAGCCTGACAGGTAACTGATTTTTTCACAGAAAATCAGTGTTTATGTTTTCTTTCAAAGTGCCTTTGTAAAATGCATATTCAGCTGATTGGTTTAGTTCTGGAGCTTTAGTGCTGTAACAAATAGGGTTTTGTCCACATTATCTGAGTTTCTTGTTTTTTTCATTCTGACAAAAAAAGACATACATGAATGTAAATATGCTTGGCCACCACAATAGCTGATTATTAGCAGGCAATGCTCAAGCATCCTCTTTCAAATACAAGATAGAAAGTCACATGTCTTAGTAGCTACACCCAGGGGACCCATGCAAATGTCCCTGGGATTCACAGTGGTCTAATGTTGGTTACTTGTAAAGATACTGCTGGCTTTTTGCAAACTACCTGTATAAATTAACATGGACTGATTGATGCTACAAGAAACAATAATAAAGCCACTGTTTGACCCACACAACTAAGCCAGATACCCCAATGGTAAAACACTGAATATATTGCATTCCTTCAAACCTCAATCCCAGTACAGCCTGCAACCTCTAAAATCATGACAAACTATTTTTAGCTTCCTACATCCCTGTGATAGCACATAAAAAAAGTTACCTGACAGACATTTGCTGGCTGTTTTCAGGTGGATGCTACAGTTTGTGCGTTGGGAGGGCTGGGGATATAAATGGTGGTCCCTGTACAGCAATCTAAAAATAAGGTAATTTACATTTAACATGCGAGTAACTGCTAGTTGTATTGCTACAGTATCAGACGAGCACACAGGCTACACTGTGAGCGATGCTGGGGTGATTTTGCAGAGCAGCTTGTTCAGCGCTGCGATCTTCTCCTCCAGGATGAAGTTCTTCTTCTCTGAGCTCTTCTGCCGCTGTTCCGTCACCTGCAGAGCCTTCATCAGCTGGGAGTTCTCCACATAGAGGTCCTTCAGCAGCACATCTGACTTTGCATTCTTGGCAAGCTGGAAGAGGAAGAGGGTGAAGGTGAGAGAGGGGCCAGGAGCACAGCATTCATTAAAAGGTTGAATAGGTTATTTACATTATAGCACGAAAAAACATTAAACTCCTTTGTAGGTGAAGTTTTTTTGTTATTATTTTCCCCACATTCGGGAAGTTTCTGTGACCCAGGTTCAATGACAGCAGGTGTTCAGGAATGTCAGACGGGAGAATCACCACCAACAGGAGGCACGGCTTGCCGTGCGAGCAGGACCCGGTTGCAACATTGTTGTCACAAAATAGTGGGAAAAGATGTTGCAAGAAGCAAAGGATCGAGAGCAGGAAACCGTGCATGCTTGGGATTGGTGGCAGAAGCACCGGGGGCATGGCCTGGACGCAGGGTAAGTAGCAGGCTACTGCTGCTGCTGAAGCTGGTGCTGAGACAAACAGGCTGTGGCTGCTGGAGTAAGAAGAACAGAAAGAAAGACTGGTAAGAAACAGCCAAGGAGAGCCAAAGAGAAGCGGGACTGAAAAACAACCAAGGAAAACCAGAGACTGCACTTAGTTGCTGTAGCACACGGCCAAAAGAGTGTGCTTTGGACTATTTTATTTTATTATTTTGTCACAGTCTGAGTAGCACTACACTGCTCAGCTGTAATTGTACCACTGGCTGGTAAAGCAGCATGCTTAATAAACCGCTGCATTCCAGAATCTGCAAACCCTGTGTGAGCCGCCTTCATTTCCACGCAACGCTACAGTGTCATACAAAAACTACTCCGAGGCTGACCTGTGGCGTGTAAATTGCCTTGCTGTGTATTCGATCATGATGCAGTCAGTGTCAACATGTTAATTATATTTCTTTTTATCTCTATTTGGAAAAGGAGAGCATATAGGAAAAAGGTTGGCGAAGTTCAATTAAGTTATTATTATTTTTATTTTTAGTGTGCTTGTGTAAGTTACCTGTTGATTTGCAAACTGATAAAAGTGAAACTTAACCGGCAGTTGGTGTGTGCTTGAGATCGTGCTTCATGTTAATTAACCAAGAGGTTTTCCGAACGCTCTGTATTCCAACACAGAAGCATATGTGTGCAAATAACGTTTTTCTACCTTTATAGAAAAGTGTATGATGTACTGCTTAGTACTATATTAAATGTGAAATATTTGTTTAATGCCCAATTTCAAGTTTTTGTTAAATACATTTCATTTTTTTCTTCGAAAGACCCCCCCACCCCCCCCCCCCCCATGTGCCATTTACTTTACTGCAGGTAGTTTACATGTTTACAAAAAAAAAGTAAAACTTGGCAGCCTTCATTCATCACTAACCTGCTCTTTAAGCTGGTTCACCTTCTCCTGAAGTATCATTCGCAGAGTCTTCAGTTTGGCCTCTACCTCTTCCATCCTTTCTTCCATTTGTTTCAGAACTTGCTCGTATTGTTCCTGAACACCCAGCAAGAAAATGCTTACATTTTAAAAGCAATTTCATCCATCTACTTTTTCTTACCATCCCCAAACCCCTTATTTAAGACAGCAGCTGGAGCAGTATGTATTATGTTAGGTTATCATCATAACCCTGGTTCCCTGAAATAGAAATGTAACCATTACCGCATGGGTATTAACCTCTTTATGACCCCAAACCTGAATAAGATATAACAAAGCTGCTCACAGAGCCTGTGACACAGCCACAGATCTCATTGTCATTGTTCTTTCAAGCTTGCTGCAATCATGGACGAAGCGACCTTGAAGGTCTATTTCAGGGAACTACGGTTATGATAATAACCTAACATTTCCTTTTAAGTACGAAATGTAAACATTACCAAATGGGTCAGTATACCCAAGCCAGCGCAAGGGCATGATTGCAGCATGACCGGAATGCTACAAGGCTAAGCCGAGGCTGCCTTGTGCATTACCATACAGAAGCCCAGTAACAAGTAGCTAGGGCAAAAAAATTGAGGGAGAAACTCACCTTTATGCCTGTGTTATAAGGGTCGACTGAGAAGCCGCGCTTAACACTCTAGTTCCAAAACCAGGGTGCTGAGGATCTACGACCTAAATCTGTAGAGCCTAGTGAGGTATGGAGAGCAGCCCACACCACTGTATTACAAATGTCCTTGACAGATGCACTCTAGAATAAAGCCCACAATGTCACCACGTGATGGAAACTGAGAGACCTGAGGCCACCCTGGTGGTTTATATAGGCCACTACTGTTGTGTTGTCTGTACGGACAAGCACATGTCTCCCTCGAACCTCCTGCAAAATAAACTGCAAGGCCAGGTAACCTGTCTGCAGCTCCAAAACACTGATATGGAGACCCTGCCAGGGGGGTTCCACAACCCATGCCCCACTGCCATTCTACACCTCTGGCAGCAGCCGCAGCCAGCTGTGCTGGTCTTTGAGGCTGCTGGTGCCTAGGGCGCC